>NW_025725928.1:3889670-4198962 GCF_021461395.2 Schistocerca americana | reverse complement strand
TCTATGTTTTGAACCATTCCTGTGACACTATTTATAGATTCCGATGCTTCACTTCAGGTTTACTGTATCCCTCTGACCTTCTTATTGACGATGAAACACACTAATTGCTTAGGAATTAAATACAAAAGGCACAATGCCGACTTAAGTACAAGAAGGCTGACTCTTCCTACTGTCTATGTTTTGACGATTCCTGTGACACTACTTATGGTTTCCGATGCTTCTCTTCAGGTTTACTGTATCCCTTGGACCTTCTTATTGGCGATGAAATACAGATATTGCATTTGAATTAAATAGAAAAGGCACATTGCCGACTTAAGTACAAGAAGACTAACTCTTCTTACTGTCTATGTTTTGAACCATTCCTGTGACACTAGTTATAGATTCCGATGCCTCACATCACGTTTACTATATCCCTTGGACCTTCTTATTGACGATGAAACACAGAAATTGCATCGGAATTAAATACAAAAGGCACAATGCCGACTTAAGTACAAGAAGACTGACTCTTCTTACTCACTGTTTTGGACCATTCCTGTGACACTAGGTATAGATTCCCATGCTTCACTTCAGGTTTACTGTATCCCTCTGACCTTCTTATTGACGATGAAACACAGAAATTGCATCGGAATTAAATACAAAAGGCACAATGCCGACTTAAGTACAAGAAGACTGTTTCTTCTTACTGTCTATGTTTTGAACCATTCCTGTGACACTAGTTATGGATTCCGATGCTGCACTTCAGGTTTACTGTATCCCTTGGACCTTCTTATTGGCGATGAAATACAGATACTGCATCGGAACTAAATACAAAAGGCACAATGCCGACTTAAGTACAAGAAGACTGACTCTTAGTACTGTCTATGTTTGTACGATTCCTGTGACATTATTTATAGATTCCGATGCTTCACTTCAGGTTTGCCATATCCTTTGGACCTTCATATTGGCGACGAAATACAGAAATTGCATTGGAATTAAATAGAAAAGGCACATTGCCGACATAAGTACAAGAAGACTGACTCTTCTTACTGTGTATGTTTTGAACTATTCCTGTGACACTAGTTATAGATTCCGATGCTTCACTTCAGGTTTACTGTATCCCCTGGACCTTCTTTTTGACGATGAAACACAGAAAATGCATCGGAATTAAGTACAACAGGCACAATGCCGACTTAGGTACAAGAACACAGACTCTTCTTGCTGACTATGTTTTAAACCATTCCTGTGACACTAGTTAGAGATTCCGATGCTTCACTTCAGGTTTACTGTATCCCTCTGACCTTCTTATTGACGATGAAACACACTAATTGCTTAGGAATTAAATACAAAAGGCACAATGCCGACTTAAGTACAAGAAGGCTGACTCTTCCTACTGTCTATGTTTTGAACCATTCCTGTGACACTAGTTATAGATTCCGATGCTTCACTCCAGGTTTACTGTATCCCTTGCACCTTCGTATTGACGATGAAACACAGATATTACATCGGAATTAAATACAAAAGGCACACTGCCGACTTAAGTACAAGAAGATTGACTCATCTTAATTACTGTTTTGAACCATTCCTGTGACACTAGTTATAGATTCCGATGCTTCACTTCACGTTTACTGTATCCCTTGGACCTTCTTATTGACGATGAAACACAGAAATTGCATCGGAATTAAGTACAACAGGCACAATGCCGACTTAGGTACAAGAACACAGACTCTTCTTGCTGACTATGTTTTAAACCATTCCTGTGACACTAGTTAGAGATTCCGATGCTTCACTTCAGGTTTACTGTATCCCTCTGACCTTCTTATTGACGATGAAACACACTAATTGCTTAGGAATTAAATACAAAAGGCACAATGCCGACTTAAGTACAAGAAGGCTGACTCTTCCTACTGTCTATGTTTTGAACCATTCCAGTGACACTAGTTATAGATTACGATTATTCGCTTCAGGTTTACTCTATCCCCCTGACCTTCGTTTTGACGATGAAACACAGACATTGCATCGGAATTAAATAGAAAAGGCACAATGCCGACATAAGTACAAGAAGACTAACTCTTCTTACTGTCTATGTTTTGAACCATTCCTGTGACACTAGTTATAGATTCCGATGCCTCACATCACGTTTACTATATCCCTTGGACCTTCTTATTGACGATGAAACACAGAAATTGCATCGGAATTAAATACAAAAGGCACAATGCCGACTTAAGTACAAGAAGACTGACTCTTCCTACTGTCTATGCTTTTGAACCATTGATGTGACACTAGTTATAGATTCCGATGCTTCACTTCAGGTTTACTGTATCCCTTGGACCTTCTTATTGACGAAGAAACACAGAAAATGCATCGGAATTAAATACATAAGGCACAATGCCGACTTAAGTACAAGAAGATTGACTCATCTTAATGACTGTTTTGAACCATTCCTGTGACACTAGTTATAGATTCCGATGCCTCACATTACGTTTACTATATCCCTTGGACCATCTTATTGACGATGAAACACAGAAATTGCATCGGAATTAAATACAAAAGGCACAATGCCGACTTAAGTACAAGAAGACTGACTCTTCCTACTGTCTATGCTTTGAACCATTCCTGTGACACTAGTTATAGATTCCGATGCTTCACTTCACGTTTACTGTATCCCTTGGACCTTCTTATTGACGATGAAACACAGAAATTGCATCGGAATTAAGTACAACTGTCACAATGGCGACTTAGGTACAAGAACACAGACTCTTCTTGCTGACTATGTTTTAAACCATTCCTGTGACACTAGTTAGAGATTCCGATGCTTCACTTCAGGTTTACTGTATCCCTCTGACCTTCTTATTGACGATGAAACACACTACTTGCATCGGAATTAAATTGTAAATGGCACAATGCCGACTTAAGTACAAAAAGGCTGACTCTTCTTACTGTCTATGTTTTGAACCATCCCTGTGACACTAGTTATAGATTCTGATGTTCCATTTTAGGTTTACTGTATCCCTTGGACCTTCTTATTGTCGATGAGACACAGAAATTGCATCGGAATTAAAAACAAAAGGCACAATGCCGACTTAAGTACAAGCAGACTGACTCTTCTTACTGACTATGTTTTGAAACATTCCTGTGACACTAGTTATAGATTCCGATGCTTCACTTCAGGTTTACTGTATCCCTCTGACCTTCTTATTGATGATGAAACACACTAATTGCTTAGGAATTAAATACAAAAGGCACAATGCCGACTTAAGTACAAGAAGGCTGACCCTTCCTACTGTCTATGTTTTGAACCATTCCAGTGACACTAGTTATAGATTACGATTATTCGCTTCAGGTTTACTCTATCCCCCTGACCTTCGTTTTGACGATGAAACCCAGAAATTGCATCGGAATTAAATAGAAAAGGCACAATGCCGACACAAGTACAAGAAGACTAACTTTTCTTACTGTCTATGTTTTGAACCATTCCTGTGACACTAGTTATAGATTCCGATGCCTCACATCACGTTTACTATATCCCTTGGACCTTCTTATTGACGATGAAACACAGAAATTGCATCGGATTTAAATACAAAAGGCACAATTCCGACTTAAGTACAAGAAGACTGACTCTTCCTACTGTCTATGCTTTGAACCATTCCTGTGACACTAGTTATAGATTCCGATGCTTCACTTCAGGTTTACTGTATCCTTTGGACCTTCTTATTGACGATGAAACACAGAAAATGCATCGGAATTAAATACAAAAGGCACAATGCCGACTTAAGTACAAGAAGATTGACTCATCTTAATGACTGTTTTGAACCATTCCTGTGACACTAGTTATAGATTCCGATGCTTCACTTCACGTTTACTGTATCCCTTGGACCTTCTTATTGACGATGAAACACAGAAATTGCATCGGAATTAAGTACAACAGGCACAATGCCGACTTAGGTACAAGAACACAGACTCTTCTTGCTGACTATGTTTTAAACCATTCCTGTGACACTAGTTAGAGATTCCGATGCTTCACTTCAGGTTTACTGTATCCCTCTGACCTTCTTATTGACGATGAAACACACTACTTGCATCAGAATTAAATTGTAAATGGCACAATGCCGACTTAAGTACAAAAAGGCTGACTCTTCTTACTGTCTATGTTTTGAACCATCCCTGTGACACTAGTTATAGATTCTGATGTTCCATTTCAGGTTTACTGTATCCGTTGGACCTTCTTATTGACGATGAGACACAGAAATTGCATCGGAATTAAAAACAAAAGGCACAATGCCGACTTAAGTACAAGCAGACTGACTCTTCTTACTGACTATGTTTTGAACCATTCCTGTGACACTAGTTATAGATTCCGATGCTTCACTTCAGGTTTACTGTATCCCTCTGACCTTGTTATTGACGATGAAACACACTAATTGCTTAGGAATTAAATACAAAAGGCACAATGCCGACTTAAGTACAAGTAGGCTGACTCTTCCTACTGTCTATGTTTTGAACCATTCCAGTGACACTAGTTATAGATTACGATTATTCGCTTCAGGTTTACTCTATCCCCCTGACCTTCGTTTTGATGATGAAACACAGAAATTGCATCGGAATTAAATAGAAAAGGCACAATGCCGACATAAGTACAAGAAGACTAACTCTTCTTACTGTCTATGCTTTGAACCATTCCTGTGACACTAGTTATAGATTCCGATGCTTCACTTCAGGTTTACTGTATCCCTTGGACCTCCTTTTGACGATGAAACACAGAAATTGCATTGGAATTAAATAGAAAAGGCACATTGCCGACTTAAGTACAAGAAGACTGACTCTTCTTACTGCCTATGGTTTGAACCATTCCTGTGACACTAGTTATAGATTCCGATGCTTCACTTTAGGTTTACTGTATCCCTTGGACCTTCTTATTGACGAAGAACACAGAAATTGCATTGGAATTAAATAGAAAAGGCACAATGCCGACTTAAGTACAAGCAGCCTGACTCTTCCTACTGTCTATGTTTTGAACCATTAATGTGACACTAGTTATGGATTCCGATGCTTCATTTCAGGTTTACTGTATCCCTCTGACATTCTTTTTGACGATGAAACACAGAAATTACATCGGAATTAAATACAAAAGGCACAATGCCGACTGAAGTACTAGAAGACTGACTCTTCTTACTGTCTATGTTTTTAACCATTCCTGTGACACTAGTTATAGATTCCGATGCTTCACTTCAGGTTTACTGTATCCCTCTGACCTTCTTATTGACGATGAAACACAGAAATTGCATCGGAATTAAATACAAAAGGCACAATGCCGACTTAAGTACAATACGACTGACTCTTAGTACTGTCTATGTTTGAACGATTCCTGTGACATTAGTTATAGATTCCGATGCTTCACTTCAGGTTTGCTATATCCTTTGGACCTTCTTATTGGCGACGAAATACAGAAATTGCATTGGCATTAAATAGAAAAGGCACATTGCCGACTTAAGTACAAGAATACTGACTCTTCTTACTGTGTATGTTTTGAACCATTCCTGTGACACTAGTTATGGATTCCGATGCTTCACTTCAGGTTCACTGTATCCCTTGGACCTTCTTATTGACGATGAAACACAGAAAACGCATCGGAATTAAATACAAAAGGCACAATGAAGACTTAAGTACAACAAGATTGACTCATCTTAATGACTGCTTTGAACATTTCCTGTTACACTAGTTATAGATTCCGATGCTTCACTTCAGGTTTACTGTATCCCTCTGACCTTCTTATTGACGATGAAGAACAGAAATTGCATCGGAATTAAATACAAAAGGCACAATGCCGACTTAAGTACAAGAAGACTGACTCTTCTTACTGTCTATGTTTTGAACCATTCCTGTGTGCACTAGTTATAGATTCCGATGCTTCACTTCAGGTTTACTGTATCCCTTGCACCTTCGTATTGACGATGAAACACAGATATTACATTGGAATTTAATACAAAAGGCACAATGCCGACTTAAGTACAAGAAGACTGATCGATCTTACTGTCTATGTTTAGAGCCATTCCTGTGACACTAGTTATAGATTCCGATGCTTCACTTCAGGTTTACTGTATCCCTTGGACCTTCTTATTGACGATGAAACACAGAAAATGCATCGGAATTAAATACAAAAGGCACAATGCCGACTTAAGTACAAGAAGATTGACTCATCTTAATGACTGTTTTGAACCATTCCTGTGACACTAGTTATAGATTCCGATGCTTCACTTCACGTTTACTGTATCCCTTGGACCTTCTTATTGACGATGAAACACAGAAATTGCATCGGAATTAAGTACAACAGGCACAATGCCGACTTAGGTACAAGAACACATAATCTTCTTGCTGACTATGTTTTAAACCATTCCTGTGACACTAGTTAGAGATTCCGATGCTTCACTTCAGGTTTACTGTATCCCTCTGACCTTCTTATTGACGATGAAACACACTACTTGCATCAGAATTAAATTGTAAATGGCACAATGCCGACTTAAGTACAAAAAGACTGACTCTTCTTACTGTCTATGTTTTGAAACATCCCTGTGACACTAGTTATAGATTCTGATGTACAAATTTCAGGTTTACTGTATCCCTTGGACCTTCTTATAGACGATGAGACACAGAAATTGCATCGGAATTAAAAACAAAAGGCACAATGCCGACTTAAGTACAAGCAGACTGACTCTTCTTACTGACTATGTTTTGAACCATTCCTGTGACACTAGTTATAGATTCCGATGCCTCACATCACGTTTACTATATCCCTTGGACCTTCTTATTGACGATGAAACACAGAAATTGCATCGGAATTAAATACAAAGGGCACAATGTTGACTTAAGTACAAGAAGACTAACTCTTCTTACTGTCTATGCTTTGAACCATTCCTGTGACACTAGTTATAGATTCCGATGCCTCACATCACGTTTACTATATCCCTTGGACCTTCTTATTGACGATGAAACACAGAAATTGCATCGGAATTAAATACAAAAGGCACAATGCCGACTTAAGTACAAGAAGACTGACTCTTCTTACTGCCTATGGTTTGAACCATTCCTGTGACACTAGTTATAGATTCCGATGCTTCACTTTAGGTTTACTGTATCCCTTGGACCTTCTTATTGACGAAGAACACAGAAATTGCATTGGAATTAAATAGAAAAGGCACAATGCCGACTTAAGTACAAGCAGCCTGACTCTTCCTACTGTCTATGTTTTGAACCATTCCAGTGACACTAGTTATAGATTCCGATGCTTCACTTCAGGTTCACTGTATCCCTCTGACATTCTTTTTGACGATGAAACACAGAAATTACATCGGAATTAAATACAAAAGGCACAATGCCGACTGAAGTACTAGAAGACTGACCCTTCTTACTGTCTATGTTTTGAACCATTCCTGTGACACTAGTTATAGATACCGATGCTTCACTTGAGGTTTACTGTATCCGTTGGACCTTCTTATTGACGAAGAAACACAGAAATTCCATCGGAATTAAATACAAAATGCACAATGCCGACTTAAGTACAAGAAGACTGACTCTTCGTACTGACTGTTTTGAACCATTCCTGTGACACTAGTTATCGATTCCGATGCTTCACTTCAAATTTACTGTATCCCTTGGACCTTCTTATTGACGATGAAACACAGAAAATGCATCGGAATTAAATACAAAAGGCACAATGCCGACTTAAGTACAAGAAGATTGACTCATCTTAATGACTGTTTTGAACCATTCCTGTGACACTAGTTATAGATTCCGATGCTTCACTTCACGTTCACTGTATCCCTTGGACCTTCTTATTGACGATGAAACACAGAAATTGCATCGGAATTAAGTACAACAGGCACAATGCCGACTTAGGTACAAGAACACAGACTCTTCTTGCTGACTATGTTTTAAACCAATACTGTGACACTAGTTAGAGATTCCGATGCTTCACTTCAGGTTTACTGTATCCCTCTGACCTTCTTATTGACGATGAAACACACTACTTGCATCGGAATTAAATTGTAAATGGCACAATGCCGATTTAAGTACAAAAAGGCTGACTCTTCTTACTGTCTATGTTTTGAACCGTCCCTGTGACACTAGTTATAGATTCTGATGTTCCATTTCAGGTTTACTGTATCCCTTGGACCTTCTTATTGACGATGAGACACAGAAATTGCATCGGAATTAAAAACAAAAGGCACAATGCCGACTTAAGTACAAGCAGACTGACTCTTCTTACTGACTATGTTTTGAACCATTCCTTTGACACTAGTTATAGATTCCGATGCTTCACTTCAGGTTTACTGTATCCTTCTGACCTTCTTATTGACGATGAAACACACTAATTGCTTAGGAATTAAATACTAAAGGCACAATGCCGACTTAAGTACAAGTAGGCTGACTCTTCCTACTGTCTATGTTTTGAACCATTCCGGTGACACTAGTTATAGATTACGATTATTCGCTTCAGGTTTACTCTATCCCCCTGACCTTCGTTTTGATGATGAAACACAGAAATTGCATCGGAATTAAATAGGAAAGGCACAATGCCGACATAAGTACAAGAAGACTAACTCTACTTACTGTCTATGTTTTGAACCATTCCTGTGACACTAGTTATAAATTCCGATGCCTCACATCACGTTTACTATATCCCTTGGACCATCTTATTGACGATAAAACACAGAAATTGCATCGGAATTAAATACAAAAGGCACAATGCCGACTTAAGTACAAGAAGACTGACTTTTCCTACTGTCTATGCTTTGAACCATTCCTGTGACACTAGTTATAGATTCCGATGCTTCACTTCAGGTTTACTGTATCCCTTGGACCTTCTTATTTACGAAGAACACAGAAATTGCATTGGAATTAAATAGAAAAGGCACAATGCCGACTTAAGTACAAGCAGCCTGACTCTTCCTACTGTCTATGTTTTGAACCATTCCAGTGACACTAGGTATAGATTCCGATGCTTCACTTCAGGTTCACTGTATCCCTCTGACATTCTTTTTGACGATGAAACACAGAAATTACATCGGAATTAAATACAAAAGGCACAATGCCGACTGAAGTACTAGAAGACTGACTCTTCTTACTGTCTATGTTTTGAACCATTCCTGTGACACTAGTTATAGATTCCGATGCTTCACTTCAGGTTTACTGTATCCCTCTGACCTTCTTATTGACGATGAAACACAGAAATTGCATCGGAATTAAATACAAAAGGCACAATGCCGACTTAAGTACAATACGACTGACTCTTAGTACTGTCTATGTTTGAACGATTCCTGTGACATTAGTTATAGATTCCGATGCTTCACTTCAGGTTTGCTATATCCTTTGGACCTTCTTATTGGCGACGAAATACAGAAATTGCATTGGCATTAAATAGAAAAGGCACATTGCCGAGTTAAGTACAAGAATACTGACTCTTCTTACTGTGTATGTTTTGAACCATTCCTGTGACACTAGTTATAGATTCCGATGCTTCACTTCAGGTTTGCTATATCCTTTGGACCTTCTTATTGGCGACGAAATACAGAAATTGCATTGGAATTAAATAGAAAAGGCACATTGCCGACTTAAGTACAAGAAGACTGACTCTTCTTACTGTGTATGTTTAGAACCATTCCTGTGACACTAGTTATAGATTCCGATGCTTCACTTCATGTTCACTGTATCCCTTGGACCTTCTTATTGACGATGAAACACAGAAAATGCATCGGAATTAAATACAAAAGGCACAATGCCGACTTAAGTACAAGAAAATTGACTCATCTTAATGACTGTTTTGAACATTTCCTGTTACACTAGTTATAGATTCCGATGCTTCACTTCAGGTTTACTGTATCCCTCTGACCTTCTTATTGACGAGGAAGAACAGAAATTGCATCGGAATTAAATACAAAAGGCACAATGCCGACTTAAGTACAAGAAGACTGACTCTTCTTACTGTCTATGTTTCGAACCATTCCTGTGACACTAGTTATAGATTCCGATGCTTCACTTCAGGTTTACTGTATCCCTTGGACCTTCTTATTGACGATGAAACACAGAAAATGCATCGGAATTAAATACAAAAGGCACAATGCCGACTTAAGTACAAGAAGATTGACTCATCTTAATGACTGTTTTGAACCATTCCTGTGACACTAGTTATAGATTCCGATGCTTCACTTCACGTTTACTGTATCCCTTGGACCTTCTTATTGACGATGAAACACAGAAAGTGCATCGGAATTAAGTACAACAGGCACAATGCCGACTTAGGTACAAGAACACATAATCTTCTTGCTGACTATATTTTAAACCATTCCTGTGACACTAGTTAGAGATTCCGATGCTTCACTTCAGGTTTACTGTATCCCTCTGACCTTCTTATTGACGATGAAACACACTACTTGCATCGGAATTAAATTGTAAATGGCACAATGCCGACTTAAGTACAAAAAGACTGACTCTTCTTACTGTCTATGTTTTGAAACATCCCTGTGACACTAGTTATAGATTCTGATGTTCCATTTCAGGTTTACTGTATCCCTTGGACCTTCTTATAGACGATGAGACACAGAAATTGCATCGGAATTAAAAACAAAAGGCACAATGCCGACTTAAGTACAAGCAGACTGACTCTTCTTACTGACTATGTTTTGAACCATTCCTGTGACACTAGTTATAGATTCCGATGCTTCACTTCAGGTTTACTGTATCCCTCTGACCTTCTTATTGACGATGAAACACACTAATTGCTTTGGAATTAAATACAAAAGGCACAATGCCGACTTAAGTACAAGAAGGCTGACTCTTCCTACTTTCTATGTTTTGAACCATTCCTGTGACACTAGTTATAGATTACGATTATTCGCTTCAGGTTTACTCTATCCCCCTGACCTTCGTTTTGACGATGAAACACAGAAATTGCATCGAAATTAAATAGAAAAGGCACAATGCCGACATAAGTACGAGAAGACTAAGTCTTCTTACTGTCTATGTTTTGAACCATTCCTGTGACACTAGTTATAGATTCCGATGCCTCACATCACGTTCACTATATCCCTTGGACCTTCTTATTGACGATGAAACACAGAAATTGCATCGGAATTAAATACAAAAGGCACAATGCCGACTTAAGTACAAGAAGACTGACTCTTCCTACTGCCTATGGTTTGAACCATTCCTGTGACACTAGTTATAGATTCCGATGCATCACTTTAGGTTTACTGTATCCCTTGGACCTTCTTATTCACGAAGAACACAGAAATTGCATTGGAATTAAATAGAAAAGGCACAATGCCGACTTAAGTACAAGAAGCCTGACTCTTCCTACTGTCTATGTTTTGAACCATTCCAGTGACACTAGGTATAGATTCCGATGCTGCACTTCAGGATCACTGTATCCCTCTGACCTTCTTTTTGACAATGAAACACAGAAATTACATCGGAATTAAATACAAAAGGCACAATGCCGACTTAAGTACAAGAAGACTGGCTCTTCTTACTGACTATGTTTTGAACCATTCCTGTGACACTACTTACAGATTCCGATGCTTCACTTCAGGTTTACTGTATCCCTTGGACCTTCGTATTGACGATGAAACACAGAAATTGCATCGGAATGAAATACAAAAGGCACTATGCCGACTTAAGTACAAGAAGACTGACTCTTCTTACTGACTATGTTTTGAACCATTCCTGTGACACTAGTTTTATATTCCGATGCTTCACTTCAGGTTTACTCTATCCCTAGGACCTTCTTATTGGCGACGAAATACAGAAATTGCATTGGAATTAAATTGAAAAGGCACATTGCCGACTTAAGTACAAGAAGACTGACACTTCTTACTGTGTATGTTTTGAACCATTCCTGTGACACTAGTTAAAGATTCCGATGGTTCACTTCAGGTTTACTGTATCCCTTGGACCTTCTTATTGACGATGAAACACAGAAAATGCATTGGAATTAAATACAAAAGGCACAATGCCGACTTAAGTACAAGAAGATTGACTCTTCTTAATGACTGTTTTGAACCATTCCTGTGACACTAGTTATAGATTCTGATGCTTCACTTCAGGTTTACTGTATCCCTCTGACCTTCTTATTGACGATGAAGCACAGAAATTGCATCGGAATTAAATACAAAAGGCACAATGCCGACTTAGGTACAAGAAGACTGACTCTTCGTACTGACTATGTTTTGAGCCAATCCTGTGACACTAGTTATAGATTACGATGATTCACTTCAGGTTTACTGTAGCCCTTGGACCTTCTTATTGACGATGAAACACAGAAATTGCATCGGAATTAAATAGAAATGGCACAATGCCGACTTAACTACAAGAAGACTGACACTTCCTACTGTCTATGATTTGGACCATTCCTGTGACTCTAGTTATAGATTCCGATGCTTCACTTCAGGTTTACTGTATCCCTCTGACCTTCTTTATGACGATGAAACACAGAAATTGCATCGGAATTAAATACAAAAGGCACAATGCCGACTTAAGTAAAAGAAGACTGACTCTTCCTACTGTCTATGTTTTGAACCATTCCTGTGACACTATTTATAGATTCCGATGCTTCTCCTCAGGTTCACTGTATCCCTCTGACCTTCTTATTGAAGATGAAACACAGAAATAGCATCGTAATTTAATAGAAATGGCACAATGCCGTCTTAAGTACAAGCAGACTGACTCTTCTTAGTGTCTATGTTTAGAATCATTCCTGTGACGCTAGTTACAGATTCCGATGCTTCACTTCAGGTTTACTGTATCCCTTGGACCTTCTTATTGACGATGTAACACAGAAATTGCATCGGAATTAAGTACAAAAGGCACAATGCCGATTTAGGTGTAAGAACACTGACTCTTCTTGCTGACTATGTTTTAAACCATTCCTGTGACACTAGTTGTAGATTCCGATGCTTCACTTCATTTTTACTGTATCCCTCTGACGTTCTTATTGACGATGAAACACAGAAATTGCATCCGAATTAAATAGAAAAGGCTCAATGCCGACTTAAGTACAAGAAGACTGACTCTTCCTACTGTCTATGTTTTGAACCATTCCTGTGACACTAGTTATAGATTCCGATGTTTCACTTCAGGTTTACTGTATCCCTTGGACCTTCTTTTGACGATGAAACACAGAAATTGCATTGGAATTAAATAGAAAAGGCACATTGCCGACCTAAGTACAAGTAGACTGACTCTTCCTACTGTCTATGTTTGAACGATTCCTGTGACATTAGTTATAGATTCCGATGCTTCACTTCAGGTTTGCTATATCCTTTGGACCTTCTTATTGGCGACGAAATACAGAAATTGAATTGGAATTAAATAGAAAAGGCACATTGCCGACTTAAGTACAAGAAGACTGACTCTTCTTACTGTCTATGTTTTAAACCATTCCTGTGACACTAGTTATTGATTCCGATGCTTCACTTCAGGTTTACTGTGTCCCTTGGACCTTCTTATTGACGATGAAACACAGAAAAAGCATCGGAATTAAATACAAAAGGCACAATGCCGACTTAAGTAAAAGAAGATTGACTCTTCTTAATGACTGTTTTGAACCATTCCTGTGACACTAGTTATAGATTCCGATGCTTCACTTCAGGTTTACTGTACCCCTCTGACCTTCTTATTGACGATGAAGCACAGAAATTGCATCGGAATTAAATACAAAAGGCACAATGCCGACTTAAGTACAAGAAGAGTGACTCTTCTTACTGTCTATGTTTTGAACCATTCCTGTGACACTAGTTATAGATTCCGATGCTTCACTTCAGGTTTACTGTATCCCTTGCACCTTCGTATTGACGATGAATTACAGATATTACATCGGAATTAAATACAAAAGGCACAATGCCGAGTTAAGTACAATAAGACTGACCGGTCTTACTGTCTATGTTTAGAACCATTCCTGTGACACTAGTTATAGATTCCGATGCTTCACTTCAGGTTTACTGTATCCCTTGGACCTTCTTATTGTGGATGAATCACAGATATTGCATCGGAATTAAATACAAAAGGCACAATGCCGACTTAAGTACAAGAAGACTGACTTTTCCTACTGTCTATGTTTTGAACCATTCCTGTGACACTAATTACAGATTCCGATGCTTCACTTCAGGTTTACTATATCTCTCTGACCTTCTTTTTGACGATGAAACACAGAAATTGCATCGGAATTAAATACAATAGGCAGAATGCCGACTTAAGTACAAGAAGACTGACTCTTCCTACTGCCTATGTTTTGAACCATTCCTGTGACACTAGTTATAGATTACGATGATTCACTTCAGGTTTACTTTAGCCCTTGGACCTTCTTATTGACTATGAAACACAGAAATTGCATCGGAATTAAATAGAAAAGGCACAACGCCGACTTAAGTACAAGAAGACTGACTCTTCCTACTGTCTATGTTTTGGACCATTCCTGTGACTCTAGTTATAGATTCCGATGCTTCACTTCAGGTTTACTGTATCTCTCTCACCTTCTTTATGACGATGAAACACAGAAATTGCATCTTAATTAAATACAAAAGGCACAATGCCGACTTAAGTAAAAGAAGACTGACTCTTCCTACTGTCTATGTTTTAAACCATTCCTGTGACACTAGTTACAGATTCCTATGCTTCACTTCAGGTTTACTGTATCCCTCTGACCTTCTTATTGACGATGAAACACACTATCTGCATCGGAATTAAATTGAAAATGGCACAATGCCGACTTAAGTACAAAAAGACTGACTCTTCTTACTGTCTATGTTTTGAACCATCACTGTGACACTAGTTATAGATTCCGATGCTCCACTTCAGGTTTACTGTATCCCTTGGACCTTCATATTGACGATGAGAAACAGAAATTGCATCGGAATTAAAAACAAAAGGCACAATGCCGACTTAAGTACAAGCAGACTGACTCTCGTTACTGACTATGTTTTGAACCATTCCTGTGACACTAGTTATAGATTCCGATGCTTCACTTCAGGTTTACTGTATCCCTCTGACCTTCTTATTGACGATGAAACACACTAATTGCATAGGAATTAAATGCAAAGGGCACAATGCCGAATTAAGTACAAGAAGGCTGACTCTTCCTACTGTCTATGTTTTGAACCATTCCTGTGACACTAGTTATAGATTCCGATTATTCGCTTCAGGTTTACTCTATCCCCCTGACCTTCTTTTTGACGATTAAACTCAGAAATTGCATCGGAATTAAATAGAAAACGCACAATGCCGACTGAAGTATAAGAAGACTGACTCTTCTTACTGTCTATGTTTTGAACCATTCCTGTGACATTAGTTATAGATTCCGATGTTTCACTTTAGGTTTACTGTATCCCTTGGACCTTCGTATTGACGATAAAACACAGAAATTGCATCGGAACTAAATACAAAAGGCACATTGCCGGCTTAAGTACGAGAAGACTGACTCTTCTTACTGTCTATGTTTTGAACCATTCCTGTGACACTAGTCATAGATTGCGATGGTTCACTTCAGGTTTGCTGTATCCCTTGGACCTTCTTATTGACGATGAAACACAGAAAATGCATCGGAATTAAATACAAAACGCACAATGCGGACTTAAGTACAAGAAGGTTGACTCTTCTTACTGACTGTTATGAACCATTCCTGTGACACCAGTTATAGATTCCGATTCTTTACTTCAGGTTTACTGTACCCCTCTGACCTTCTTATTGACGATGAAGCACAGAAATTGCATCGGAATTAAATACAAAAAGCACAATGCCGACTTAAGTACAAGAAGACTGACTCTTCTTACTGTCTATGATTTGAACCATTCCTGTGACACTAGTTATAGATTCCGATGCTTCACTTCAGGTATACTGTATCCCTTGCACCTTCTTATTGACGATGAAACACAGATATAGCATCGGAATTAAATACAAAAGGCACAATGCCGACTTAAATACAAGAAGACTGACCCTTCTTACTGTCTATGTTTAGAACCATTCCTGTGACACTAGTTATAGATTCCGATGCTTCACTTCAGCTTTACCGTATCCCTCTGAGCTTCTTATTGACGATGAAACACAGAAATGGCATCGGAATTAAATACAAAAGGCACAATGCCGACTTAAGTACAAGAAGATTGATTCATCTTAATGACTGTTTCGAACCATTCCTGTGACACTAGTTATAGATTCCGATGCTTCACTTCACGTTTACTGTATCCCTTGGACCTTCTTATTGACGATGAAACACAGAAATTGCATCGGAATTAAGTACAACAGGCACAATGCCGACTTAGGTACAAGAACACATAATCTTCTTGCTGACTATATTTTAAACCATTCCTGTGACACTAGTTAGAGATTCCGATGCTTCACTTCAGGTTTACTGTATCCCTCTGACCTTCTTATTGACGATGAAACACACTACTTGCATCGGAATTAAATTGTAAATGGCACAATGCCGACTTAAGTACAAAAAGACTGACTCTTCTTACTGTCTATGTTTTGAAACATCCCTGTGACACTAGTTACAGATTCTGATGTTCCATTTCAGGTTTACTGTATCCCTTGGACCTTCTTATAGACGATGAGACACAGAAATTGCATCGGAATTAAAAACAATAGGCACAATGCCGACTTAAGTACAAGCAGACTGACTCTTCTTACTGACTATGTTTTGAACCATTCCTGTGACACTAGTTATAGATTCCGATGCTTCACTTCAGGTTTACTGTATCCCTCTGACCTTCTTATTGACGATGAAACACACTAATTGCTTAGGAATTAAATACAAAAGGCACAATGCCGACTTAAGTAAAAGAAGGCTGACTCTTCCTACTTTCTATGTTTTGAACCATTCCTGTGACACTAGTTATAGATTACGATTATTCGCTTCAGGTTTACTCTATCCCCCTGACCTTCGTTTTGACGATGAAACACAGAAATTGCATCGAAATTAAATAGAAAAGGCACAATGCCGACATAAGTACGAGAAGACTAAGTCTTCTTACTGTCTATGTTTTGAACCATTCCTGTGACACTAGTTATAGATTCCGATGCCTCACATCACGTTCACTATATCCCTTGGACCTTCTTATTGACGATGAAACACAGAAATTGCATCGGAATTAAATACAAAAGGCACAATGCCGACTTAAGTACAAGAAGACTGACTCTTCCTACTGCCTATGGTTTGAACCATTCCTGTGACACTAGTTATTGATTCCGATGCATCACTTTAGGTTTACTGTATCCCTTGGACCTTCTTATTCACGAAGAACACAGAAATTGCATTGGAATTAAATAGAAAAGGCACAATGCCGACTTAAGTACAAGAAGCCTGACTCTTCCTACTGTCTATGTTTTGAACCATTCCAGTGACACTAGGTATAGATTCCGATGCTTCACTTCAGGATCACTGCATCCCTCTGACCTTCTTTTTGACGATGAAACACAGAAATTACATCGGAATTAAATACAAAAGGCACAATGCCGACTTAAGTACAAGAAGACTGACTCTTCTTACTGTCTATGATTTGAACCATTCCTGTGACACTAGTTATAGATACCGATGCTTCACTTGAGGTTTACTGTATCCCTTGGACCTTCTTATTGACGAAGAAACACAGAAATTCCATCGGAATTAAATACAAAAGTCACAATGCCGACTTAAGTACAAGAAGACTTACCCTTCTTACTGACTATGTTTTGAACCATTCCAGTGACACTAGTATAGATTCCGATGCTTCACTTCAGGTTTACTGTATCCCTCTGACCTTCGTATTGACGATGAAACACAGAAATTGCATCCGAAATAAATACAAAAGGCACAATGCCAAAATAAGTACAAGAAGACTGGCTCTTCTTACTGACTATGTTTTGAACCATTCCTGTGATACTACTTACAGATTCCGATGCTTCACTTCAGGTTTACTGTGTCCCTTGGACCTTCGTATTGACGATGAAACACAGAAATTGCATCGGAATGAAATACAAAAGGCACTATGCCGACTTAAGTACAAGAAGACTGACTCTTCTTACTGACTATGTTTTGAACCATTCCTGTGACATTAGTTTTATATTCCGATGCTTCACTTCAGGTTTACTCTATCCCTAGGACCTTCTTATTGGCGACGAAATACAGAAATTGCATTGGAATTAAATTAAAGAGGCACATTGCCAACTTAAGTACAAGAAGACTGACACTTCTTACTGTGTATGTTTTGAACCATTCCTGTGACACTAGTTAAAGATTCCGATGGTTCACTTCAGGTTTACTGTATCCCTTGGACCTTCTTATTGACGATGAAACACAGAAAATGCATTGGAATTAAATACAAAAGGCACAATGCCGACTTAAGTACAAGAAGATTGACTCTTCTTAATGACTGTTTTGAACCATTCCTGTGACACTAGTTATAGATTCTGATGCTTCACTTCAGGTTTACTGTATCCCTCTGACCTTCTTATTGACGATGAAGCACAGAAATTGCATCGGAATTAAATACAAAAGGCACAATGCCGACTTAGGTACAAGAAGACTGACTCTTCGTACTGACTATGTTTTGAGCCAATCCTGTGACACTAGTTATAGATTACGATGCTTCACTTCAGGTTTACTGTATCCCTTGGACCTTCATATTGACGATGAGAAACAGAAATTGCATCGGAATTAAAAACAAAAGGCACAATGCCGACTTAAGTACAAGCAGACTGACTCTCGTTACTGACTATGTTTTGTACCATTCCTGTGACACTAGTTATAGATTCCGATGCTTCACTTCAGGTTTACTGTATCCCTCTGACCTTCTTATTGACGATGAAACACACTAATTGCATAGGAATTAAATGCAAAGGGCACAATGCCGAATTAAGTACAAGAAGGCTGACTCTTCCTACTGTCTATGTTTTGAACCATTCCTGTGACACTAGTTATAGATTCCGATTATTCGCTTCAGGTTTACTCTATCCCCCTGACCTTCTTTTTGACGATTAAACTCAGAAATTGCATCGGAATTAAATAGAAAACGCACAATGCCGACTTAAGTATAAGAAGACTGACTCTTCTTACTGTCTATGTTTTGAACCATTCCTGTGACACTTGTTATAGATTACGATGATTCACTTCAGGGTTACTGTATCCCTTGGACCTTCTTATTGACGATGAAACACGGAAATTGCATCGGAATTAAATAGAAACGGCACAATGCCGACTTAAGTACAAGAAGACTGACTCTTCTTGCTGACTATGTTTTGATCCATTCCTGTGACATTAGTTATAGATTCCGATGTTTCACTTTAGGTTTACTGTATCCCTTGGACCTTCGTATTTACGATAAAACACAGAAATTGCATCGGAACTAAATACAAAAGGCACATTGCCGGCTTTAGTACGAGAAGACTGACTCTTCTTACTGTCTATGTTTTGAACCATTCCTGTGACACTAGTCATAGATTGCGATGGTTCACTTCAGGTTTACTGTATCCCTTGGACCTTCTTATTGACGATGAAACACAGAAAATGCATCGGAATTAAATACAAAACGCACAATGCGGACTTAAGTACAAGAAGGTTGACTCTTCTTACTGACTGTTATGAACCATTCCTGTAACACCAGTTATAGATTCCGATTCTTTACTTCAGGTTTACTATACCCCTCTGACCTTCTTATTGACGATGAAGCACAGAAATGGCATCGGAATTAAATACAAAAGGCACAATGCCGACTTAAGTACAAGAAGACTGACTCTTCTTACTGTCTATGATTTGAACCATTCCTGCGACACTAGTTATAGATTCCGATGCTTCACTTCAGGTATACTGTATCCCTTGCACCTTCTTATTGACGATGAAACACAGATATAGCATCGGAATTAAATACAAAAGGCACAATGCCGACTTAAATACAAGAAGACTGACCCTTCTTACTGTCTATGTTTAGAACCATTCCAGTGACACTAGTTATAGATTCCGATGCTTCACTTCAGCTTTACTGTATCCCTCTGACCTTCTTATTGACGATGAAACACAGAAATTGCATCGGAATTAAATACAAAAGGCACAATGCCGACTTAAGTACAAGAAGACTGACTCTTCTTACTGTCTATGTATGAACCATTCCTGTGACACTAGTTATAGATTCCGATGCTTCACTTCAGGTTTACTGTATCCCTTGCACCTTCGTATTGACGATGAAACACAGATATTGCATCGGAATTAAATACAAAAGGCACAATGCCGACTTAAGTACAAGAGGAATGACTCTTCCTACTGTCCATGTTTTGAACCATTCCTGTGACACTATTTACAGAATCCGATGCTTCACTTCAGGTTTACTGTATCCCTCTGACCTTCTTTTTGTCGATGAATCACAGAAATTGCATCGGAATTAAATACAAAAGGCACAATGGCCACTTAAGTACAAGAAGACTGACTCTTCCTATTGTCTGTGTTTTGAACGATTCCTGTGACATTAGCTATTGATTCCGATGCTTCCCTTCAGGTTTACTGAATCCTTTGGACATTCTAATTGGCGACGAAATGCAGAAATAGCTTCGGAATTAAATACAATAGGCACAATGCCGACTTAAGTACAAGAAGACTGACTCTTCTTACTGACTGTTTTGAACCATTCCTGTGACACTTGTTATAGATTACGATGATTCACTTCAGGTTTACTGTATCCCTTGGACGTTCTTATTGACGATGAAACACAGAAATTGCATCGGAATTAAATAGAAACGGCACAATGCCGACTTAAGTACAAGAAGACTGACTCTTCTTACTGACTATGATTGGAACCATTCCTGTGACACTAGTTATAGATTCCGATGCCTCACTTCAGGTTTACTGTATCCCTCTGACCTTCTTATTGACGATGAAACACAGATATTGCATCGGAATTAAATACAAAATGCACAATGGCGATTAAGTACAAGAGGACTGACTCTTCTTACTGACTGTTTTGAACCATTCCTGTGACACTAGTTATAGATTCCGATGATTCACTTCAGGTTTACTGTATCCCTCTGACCTTCTTATTGACGATGAAACACAGAAATTGCATCGGAATTAAATACAAAATGCACAATGCCAACATAAGTACAAGAAGACTGACTCTTCTTACTGACTATGTTTTGAACCATTTCTGTGACACTACTTATAGATTCCGATGTTTTACTTTAGGTTTACTGTATCCCTTGGACATTGGTATTGACGATGAAACTCAGAAATTGCATCGGAATTAGATACAAAAGGCACAATGCCGACTTAAGTACAAGAAGACTGACTCTTCTTACTGACTATGTTTTGATCTATTCCTGTGACATTTGTTACAGATTCCGATGCTTCACTTCAGGTTTACTCTATCCCTAGGACCTTCTTATTGGCGACGAAATACAGAAATTGCATTGGAATTAAATAGAAAAGGCACATTGCCGACTTAAGTACAAGAAGGCTGACTCTTCTTACTGTCTATGTTTTGAACCATTCCTGGGACACTTGTTACAGATTCCGATGCTTCACTTCAGGTTTACTGCATCCCTCTGACCTTCTTTTTGACGATGAAACACAGAAATTGCATCGGAATTAAATACAAAAGGCACAATGCCGACTTAAGTACAAGAAGACTGACTCTTCGTATTGACTATGTTTTGAACCATTCCTGTGACACTAGTTATAGATTACGATGATTCACTTCAGGATTACTGTATCCCTTGGCCATTCTTATTGACGATGAAACACAGATATTGCATCGGAATTAAATAGAAAAGGCACAATGCCGACTTAAGTACAAGAAGACTGACTCTTCTTACTGACTATGTTTGGAACAATTCCTGTGACACTAGTTATAGATTCCGATGCCTCACTTCAGGTTTACTGTATCCCTCTGACCTTCTAATTGACGATGAAACACAGAAATTGCATCGGAATTAAATAGAAAAGGCACAATGCCGACTTAAGTACAAGAAGACTGACTCTTCGTACTGACTATGTTTTGAACCATTCCTGTGACACTAGTTATAGAATACGATGATTCACTTCAGGTTTACTGTATCCCTTGGACCTTCTTATTGACGATGAAACACAGAAATTGCATCGGAATTAAATACAAAAGGCACAATGACGACTTAAGTACAAGAAGACTGACTCTTCTTACTGACTATGATTTGAACCATTCCTGTGACGCTAGTTACAGATTACGATGCTTCACTTCAGGTTTACTGTATCCCTTGGACCTTCTTATTGACGATGAAACACAGATATTGCATCGGAATTAAATACAAAAGGCACAATGCCGACTTAAGTACAAGAAGACTGACTCTTCCTACTGTCTATGTTTTGAACCATTCCTGTGACAGTAGTTACAAATTCCGATGCTTCACTTCAGGTTTACTGTATCCTTTGGACCTTCTAATTGGCGACGAAATGCATTAATAGCTTCGGAATTAAATACAAAAGGCACAATGCCGACTTAAGTACAAGAAGACTGACTCTTCTTACTGGCTGTTTTGAACCATTCCTGTGACACTTGTTACAGATTCCGATGCTTCACTTCAGGTTTACTGCATCCCTCTGACCTTCTTATTGACGATGAAACACAGATATTGCATCGGAATTAAATACAAAAGGCACAATGACGACTTAAGTACAAGAAGACTGACTCTTCTTACTGACTATGATTTGAACCATTCCTGTGACGCTAGTTACAGATTACGATGCTTCACTTCAGGTTTACTGTATCCCTTGGACCTTCTTATTGACGATGAAACACAGATATTGGATCGGAATTAAATACATAAGGCGCAATGCCGACTTAAGTACACGAAGACTGACTCTTCCTACTGTCTATGTTTTGAACCATTCCCGTGACAGTAGTTACAGATTCCGATGCTTCACTTCAGGTTTACTGTATCCCTCTGACCTTCTTATTGACGATGAAACACAGAAATTGCATCGGAATTAAATAGAAAAGGCACAATGCCGACTTAAGTACAAGAAGACTGACTCTTCTTGCTGTCTATGTTTTGAACCATTCCTGTGTCACTAGTTATAGATTCCGATGCTTCACTTCAGGTTTACTGTATGCTTTGGACCTTCTAATTGGCGACGAAATGCATAAATAGCTTCGGAATTAAATACAAAAGGCACACTGCCGACTTAAGTACAAGAAGACTGACTCTTCTTACTGGCTGTTTTGAACCATTCCTGTGACACTTGTTACAGATTCCGATACTTCACTTCAGGTTTACTGCATCCCTCTGACCTTCTTTTTGACGATGAAACACAGAAATTGCATCGGAATTAAATAGAAAAGGCACAATGCCGACTAAAGTACAAGAAGACTGACTCTTCTTACTGACTATGTTTGGAACAATTCCTGTGACACTAGTTATAGATTCCGATGCCTCACTTCAGGTTTACTGTATCCCTCTGACCTTCTTATTGACGATGAAACACAGAAATTGCATCGGAATTAAATAGAAAAGGCACAATGCCGACTTAAGTACAAGAAGACTGACTCTTCTTGCTGTCTATGTTTTGAACCATTCCTGTGTCACTAGTTATAGATTCCGATGCTTCACTTCAGGTTTACTGCATCCCTCTGACCTTCTTTTTGACGATGAAACACAGAAATTGCATCGGAATTAAATACAAAAGGCACAATGCCGACTTAAGTACAAGAAGACTGACTCATCGTATTGACTATGTTTTGAACCATTCCTGTGACACTAGTTATAGATTACGATGATTCACTTCAGGATTACTGTATCCCTTGGCCATTCTTATTGACGATGAAACACAGATATTGCATCGGAATTAAATAGAAAAGGCACAATGCCGACTTAAGTACAAGAAGACTGACTCTTCTTACTGACTATGTTTGGAACAATTCCTGTGACACTAGTTATAGATTCCGATGCCTCACTTCAGGTTTACTGTATCCCTCTGACCTTCTAATTGACGATGAAACACAGAAATTGCATCGGAATTAAATAGAAAAGGCACAATGCCGACTTAAGTACAAGAAGACTGACTCTTCGTACTGACTATGTTTTGAACCATTCCTGTGACACTAGTTATAGAATACGATGATTCACTTCAGGTTTACTGTATCCCTTGGACCTTCTTATTGACGATGAAACACAGAAATTGCATCGGAATTAAATACAAAAGGCACAATGACGACTTAAGTACAAGAAGACTGACTCTTCTTACTGACTATGATTTGAACCATTCCTGTGACGCTAGTTACAGATTACGATGCTTCACTTCAGGTTTACTGTATCCCTTGGACCTTCTTATTGACGATGAAACACAGATATTGCATCGGAATTAAATACAAAAGGCACAATGCCGACTTAAGTACAAGAAGACTGACTCTTCCTACTGTCTATGTTTTGAACCATTCCTGTGACAGTAGTTACAAATTCCGATGCTTCACTTCAGGTTTACTGTATCCTTTGGACCTTCTAATTGGCGACGAAATGCATAAATAGCTTCGGAATTAAATACAAAAGGCACAATGCCGACTTAAGTACAAGAAGACTGACTCTTCTTACTGGCTGTTTTGAACCATTCCTGTGACACTTGTTACAGATTCCGATGCTTCACTTCAGGTTTACTGCATCCCTCTGACCTTCTTTTTGACGATGAAACACAGAAATTGCATCGGAATTAAATACGAAAGGCACAATGCCAACTTAAGTACAAGAAGACTGACTCTTCGTATTGACTATGTTTTGAACCATTCCTGTGACACTAGTTATAGATTACGATGATTCACTTCAGGATTACTGTATCCCTTGGCCCTTCTTATTGACGATGAAACACAGAAATTGCATCGGAATTAAATAGAAAAGGCACAATGCCGACTTAAGTACAAGAAGACTGACTCTTCTTACTGACTATGTTTGGAACAATTCCTGTGACACTAGTTATAGATTCCGATGCCTCACTTCAGGTTTACTGTATCCCTCTGACCTTCTTATTGACGATGAAACACAGAAATTGCATCGGAATTAAATAGAAAAGGCACAATGCCGACTTAAGTACAAGAAGACTGACTCTTCTTGCTGTCTATGTTTTGAACCATTCCTGTGTCACTAGTTATAGATTCCGATGCTTCACTTCAGGTTTACTGTATCACTTGGACCTTCTTATTGACGATGATACACAGAAATTGCATCGGAATTAAGTACAAAAGGCACAAAGCCGACTTAAGTACAAGAAGAGTGACTCTTCTTACTGCCTATGGTTTGAACCATTCCTGTGACACTAGTTATAGATTCCGTCGCTTCACTTTAGGTTTACTGTATCCCTTGGACCTTCGAATTGACGATGAAACACAGAAATTGCATCGGAATTAAATACAAAAGGCACAATGCCGACTTAAGGAAAAGAAGACTGACTCTTCTTACTGACTATGTTTTGAACCATTCCTGTGACACTAGTTATAGATTCCGATGCTTCACTTCAGGTTTACTGTATCCCTTGCACATTCGTATTGACGATGAAACACAGATATTACATCGGAATTAAATACAAAAGGCACAATGCCGACTTAAGTACAAGAAGACTGCCGATCTTACTGTCTATGTTTAGAACCATTCCTGTGACACTAGTTATGGATTCCGATGCTTCACTTCAGGTTTACTGTATCCCTCTGACCTTCTTATTGACGATGAGACACAGTAATTGCATCGGAATTAAATACAAAAGGCACAATGCCGACTTAAGTACAAGAAGACTGACTCTTCTTACTGACTGTTTTGAACCATTCCTGTGACACTTGTTATAGATTACAATGATTCACTTCAGGTTTACTGTATCCCTTGGACCTTCTTATTGACGATGAAACACAGAAATTGCATCGGAATTAAATAGAAACGGCACAATGCCGACTTAAGTACAAGAAGACTGACTCTTCTTACTGACTATGATTGGAACCATTCCTGTGACACTAGTTATAGATTCCGATGCCTCACTTCAGGTTTACTGTATCCCTCTGACCTTCTTATTGACGATGAAATACAGATATTGCATCGGAATTAAATACAAAATGCACAATGCCGACTTAAGTACAAGAGGACTGACTCTTCTTACTGACTGTTTTGAACCATTCCTGTGACACTAGTTATAGATTCCGATGATTAACTACAGGTTTACTGTATCCCTCTGACCTTCTTATTGACGATGAAACATAGAAATTGCATCGGAATTAAATACAAAAGGCACAATGCCAACATAAGTACAAGAAGACTGACTCTTCTTACTGACTATGTTTTGAACCATTCCTGTGTCACTAGTTATAGATTCCGATGATTCACTTCAGGTTTACTGTATCCCTTGGCCCTACTTATTGACGATGATACACAGAAAATGCATCGGAATTAAATACAAAAGGCACAATGCCGACTTAAGTACAAGAAGATTGACTCTTCTTACTGACTGTTTCGAACCATTCCTGTGACACTAGTTATAGATTCCGATGCTTCACTTCAGGTTTACTCTACCCCTCTGACCTTCTTATTGACGATGAAGCACAGAAATTGCATCGGAATTAAATACAAAAGGCACAATGCCGACTTAAGTACAAGAAGACTGACTCTTCTTACTGTCTATGATTTGAACCATTCCTGTGACACTAGTTATAGATTCCGATGCTTCACTTCAGGTTTACTGTATCCCTTGCAACTTCTTATTGACGATGAAACACAGATATTGCATCGGAATTAAATACAAAAGGGACAATGCCGAGTTAAGTACAAGAAGACTGACCCTTCTTACTGTCTATGTTTAGAACCATTCCTGTGACACTTGTTATAGATTCCGATGCTTCACTTCAGGTTTACTGTATCCCTCTGACCTTCTTATTGACGATGAAACACAGAAAATGCATCGGAATCAAATACAAAAGGCACAATGCCGACTTAAGTAGAAGAAGACTGACTCTTCGTACTGACTATGTTTTGAACCATTCCTGTGACACTAGTTATAGATTACGATGATTCACTTCAGGTTTACTGTATCCCTTGGACCTTCTTATTGACGACGAAACACAGAAATTGCATCGGAATTAAATACAAAATGCACAATGACGACTTAAGTACAAGAAGACTGACTCTTCTTACTGACTATGATTTGAACCATTCCTGTGACGCTAGTTACAGATTACGATGCTTCACTTCAGGTTTACTGTATCCCTTGGACCTTCTTATTGACGATGAAACACAGATATTGCATCGGAATTAAATACATAAGGCGCAATGCCGACTTAAGTACACGAAGACTGACTCTTCCTACTGTCTATGTTTTGAACCATTCCCGTGACAGTAGTTACAGATTCCGATGCTTCACTTCAGGTTTACTGTATCCCTCTGACCTTCTTTTTGACGATGAAACACAGAAATTGCATCGGTATTGAATACAAAAGGCACAATGCCGACTTAAGTACAAGAAGACTCACTCTTCCTACTGTCTATGTTTTGAACGATTCCTGTGACATTAGTTATTGATTCCGATGCTTCACTTCAGGTTTACTGTATGCTTTGGACCTTCTAATTGGCGACGAAATGCATAAATAGCTTCGGAATTAAATACAAAAGGCACACTGCCGACTTAAGTACAAGAAGACTGACTCTTCTTACTGGCTGTTTTGAACCATTCCTGTGACACTTGTTACAGATTCCGATACTTCACTTCAGGTTTACTGCATCCCTCTGACCTTCTTTTTGACGATGAAACACAGAAATTGCATCGGAATTAAATAGAAAAGGCACAATGCCGACTTAAGTACAAGAAGACTGACTCTTCTTACTGACTATGTTTGGAACAATTCCTGTGACACTAGTTATAGATTCCGATGCCTCACTTCAGGTTTACTGTATCCCTCTGACCTTCTTATTGACGATGAAACACAGAAATTGCATCGGAATTAAATAGAAAAGGCACAATGCCGACTTAAGTACAAGAAGACTGACTCTTCTTGCTGTCTATGTTTTGAACCATTCCTGTGTCACTAGTTATAGATTCCGATGCTTCACTTCAGGTTTACTGTATCCCTCGGACCCTCTTATTGACGATGAAACACAGAAATTGAATCGGAATTAAATACAAAAGGCACAATGCCGACTTAAGTACAAGAAGACTGACTCTTCTTTCTGTCTATGTTTTGATCCATTCCTGTGACGCTAGTTACAGATTCCGATGCTTCACTTCAGGGTTGCTGTATCCCTCTGACATTCTTATTGACGATGAAACACTGAAATTGCATCGGAATTAAATAGAAAAGGCACAATGCCGACTTAAGTACAAGAAGACTGACTCTTCTTACTGACTGTTTTGAACCATTCCTGTGACACTTGTTATAGATTCCAACGCTTCACTTTAGGTTTACTGTATCCCTCTGACCTTCTTATTGACGATGAAACACAGAAATTGCATCGGAACTAAATACAAAATGCACAATGACGACTTAAGTAGAAGAAGACTAACTCTTCGTACTGACTTTGATTTGAACCATTCCTGTGCACAAGTAATAGATTCCGATGCTTCACTTCAGGTTTACTGTATCCCGTGGACCTTCTTATTGACGATGAAACACAGAAAATGCATCAGAATTAAATAAAAAAGGCACAATGCCGACTTAAGTACAAGAAGACTGACCCTTCTTACTGTCTATGTTTAGAACCATTCCTGTGACACTAGTTATAGATTCCGATGCTTCATTTCAGGTTTACTGTCTCCCTCTGACCTTCTTATTGACGATGAAACACAGAAATTGCATCGGAATTAAATACAAAAGGCACAATGACGACTTAAGTACAAGAAGACCAACTCTTCGTACTGACTTTGATTTGAACCATTCCTGTGACGCTAGTTACAGATTCCGATGCATCACTTCAGGTTTACTGTATCCCTTGGACCTTCTTATTGACGATGAAACACAGATATTGCATCAGAATTAAATACAAAAGGCACAATGCCGCCTTAAGCACAAGAAGACTGACTCTTCCTACTGTCTATGTTCTGAACCATTCCTGTGACAGTAGTTACAGATTCCCATGCTTCACTTCAGGTTTACTGTATCCCTCTGACCTTCTTTTTGACGATGAAACACAGAAATTGCATCGGTATTAAATACAAAAGGCACAATGCCGACTTAAGTACAAGAAGACTGACTCTTCCTACTGTCTATGTTTTGAACGATTCCTGTGACATTAGTTATTTATTCCGATGCTTCACTTCAGGATTACTGTATCCTTTGGACCTTCTAATTGCCGACGAAATGCATAAATAGCTTCGGAATTAAATACAAAAGGCACAATGCCGACTTAAGTACAAGAAGACTGACTCTTCGTATTGACTGTGTTTTGAACCATTCCTGTGACACTAGTTATAGATTACGATGATTCACTTAAGGATTACTGTATCCCTTGGCCCTTCTTATTGACGATGAAACACAGAAATGGCATCGGAATTAAATAGAAAAGGCACAATGCCGACTTAAGTACAAGAAGACTGACTCTTCTTACTGACTATGTTTGGAACCCTTCCTGTGACACTAGTTATAGATTCCGATGCCTCACTTTAGGTTTACTGTATCCCTCTGACCTTCTTATTGACGATGAAACACAGAAATTCCATCGGAATTAAATGGAAAAGGCACAATGCCGACTTAAGTACAAGAAGACTGACTCTTCTTGCTGTCTATGTTTTGAACCATTCCTGTGACACTGGTTATAGATTCCGAAGCTTCACTTCAGGTTTACTGTATCCCTTGGACCTTCTTATTGACGATGAAACACAGAAATTGCATCGGAATTAAGTACAAAAGGCACAATGCCGACTTAAGTACAAGAAGACTGACTCTTCTTTCTGTCTATATTTTGAACCATTCCTGTGACGCTAGTTACAGATTCCGAGGCTTCACTTCACCGTTACTGTATCCCTCTGACATTCTTATTGACGATGAAACACTGAAATTGCATCGGAATTAAATAGAAAAGGCACAATGCCGACTTAAGTACAAGAAGACTGACTCTTCCTACTGTCTATGATTTGAACCATTCCCGTGACACTAGTTATAGATTCCGATGCTTCACTTCAGGTTTACAGTATCCCTTTTACCTTTTTGTTGACGATAAAACACAGATACTGCATCTTAATTAAACACAAAAGGCACAATGCCGACTTAAGTACAAGAGGACTGACTCTTCCTACTGTCTATGTTTTGAACCATTCCTGTGACACTAGTTACAGATTCCGATGCTTCACTTCAGGTTAACTGTATCCCTCTGACCTTCTTTTTGACGATGAAACACAGAAATTGCATCGTAATTAAATACAAAGGGCTCAATGCCGACTTAAGTACAAGAATACTGACTCTTCCTACTGTCTATGTTTTGAACGATTCCTGTGACATTAGTTATTGTTTCCGATGCTTCACTTCAGGTTTGCTGTATCCTTTGGACCTTGTAATTGGCGACGAAATGCAGAAATAGCTTCGGAATGAAAAACAAAAGGCACAATGCCGACTTAAGTACAAGACGACTGACTCTTCTTACGGACTGTTTTGATCCATTCCTGTGACACTTGTTATAGATTCCGATGCTTCACTTCCGGTTTACTGTATCCCTCTGACCTTCTTTTTGACGATGAAACACAGAAATTGCACCGGAATTAAATACAAAAGGCACAATGCCGACATAAGTACAAGAAGACTGACTCTTCTTACTGTCTATGCTTTGAACCATTCCTGTGACACTAGTTATAGATTCCGATGCTTCACTTCAGGTTTAGTGTATCCCTTGCACCTTCGTATTGACGATGAAACATAGATTTTACATCGGAATTAAATACAAAACTCACAATGCCGACTTAAGTACAAGAAGACTGACCGATCTTACTGTCTATGTTTAGAAACATTCCTGTGACACAAGTTATAGATTCCGATGCTACACTTCGGGTTTACTGTATCCCTCTCACCTTCTTATTGACGATGAGACACAGAAATTGCATCGGAATTAAATACAAAAGGCACAATGCCGACTTAAGTACAAGAAGACTGACTCTTCTTACTGACTATGTTTGGAACCATTCCTGTGACACTAGTTATAGATTCCGATTCCTCACTTCAGGTTTACTGTATCCCTCTGACCTTCTTATTGACGATGAAACACAGATATTGCATCGGAATTAAATAGAAAAGACACAATGCCGACTAAAGTACAACAAGACTGACTCTTCTTACTGACTATGTTTTGAACCATTCCTGTGACACTAGTTATAGATTCCGATGCTTCACTTCAGGTTTACTGTATCCCTCTGACCTTCTTATTGACGATGAAACACGGATATTGCATCGGAATTAAATACAAAAGGCACAATGCCGACTTAAGTACAAGAAGACTGACTCTTCCAACTGTCTATGTTTTGAACCATTCCTGTGACACTATTTACAGATTCCGATGCTTCTTTTCAGCTTTACTGTATCCCTCTGACCTTCTTTTTGACGATGAAACACAGAAATTGCATCGGAATTAGATACAAGAGGCACAATGCCGACTTAAGTACAAGAAGACTGACTCTTCCTACTGTCTATGCTTTGAACGATTACTGTGACATTAGTTATTGATTCCGATGCTTCACTTAACGTTTACTGTATCCTTTGTACATTCTAATTGGCGACGAAATGCAGAAATAGCGTCGGAATTAAATACAAAAGGCACAATGCCGACTTAAGTACAAGAAGACTGTTTCTTCTTACTGACTGTTTTGAACTATTCCTGTGACACTTGTTATAGATTACGATGATTCACTTCAGGTTTACTGTATCCCTTGGACCTTCTTATTGACGATGAAACACAGAAATTGCATCGGAATTAAATAGAAACGGCACAATGCCGACTTAAGTACGAGAAGACTGACTCTTCTTACTGACTATGTTTGGAACCATTCCTGTGACACTAGTTATAGATTCCGATGCCTCACTTTAGGTTTACTGTATCCCTCTGACCTTATTATTGACGATGAAACACAGATATTGCATCGGAATTAAATACACAATTGCACAATGCCGACATAAGTACAAGAGGACTGACTCTTCTTACTGACTGTTTTGAACCATTCCTGTGACACTAGTTATAAATTCCGATGATTCACATCAGGTTTACTGTATCCCTCTGACCTTCTTATTGACGATGTAACACAGAAATTGCATCGGAATTGAATACAAAAGGCACAATGCCAACATAAGTACAAGAAGACTGACTCTTCTTACTGACTATGTTTTGAACCATTCCTGTGCCATTAGTTATAGATTCCGATGCTTCACTTCAGGTTTACTCTATCCCTAGGACCTTCGTATTGACGATGAAACACAGAAATTGCATCGGAACTAAATACAAAAGGCACAATGCCGACTTAAGTACAAGAAGACTGACCCTTCCTACTGTCTATGTTTGAACGATTCCTGTGACATTGGTTATAGATTCCGATGCTTCACTTCAGATTTACTATATCCTTTGGACCTTCTTATTGGCGACGAAATACAGAAATTGCATTGGAATTGAATAGAAAAGGCACATTGCCGACTTTGGTACAAGAAGACTGACTCTTCTTACTGTCTATGTTTTGAACCATTCCTGTGACACTAGTTATAGATTCCGATGCTTCACTTCAGGTTTACTGTATCCCTTGGACCTTCTAATTGACGATGAAACACAGAAAATGCATCGGAATTAAATACAAAAGGCACAATGCCGACTTACGTACAAGAAGATTGACTCTTCTTACTGGCTGTTTCGAACCATTCCTGTGCACAAGTAATAGATTCCGATGCTTCACTTCAGGTTTACTGTATCCCTTGGACCTTCTTATTGACGATGAAACACAGAAAATGCATCGGAATTAAATAAAAAAGGCACAATGCCGACTTAAGTACAAGAAGACTGACCCTTCTTACTGTCTATGTTTAAAACCTTTCCTGTGACACTAGTTACAGATTCCGATGCTTCATTTAGGGTTTACTGTATCCCTCTGACCTTCTTATTGACGATGAAACACAGAAATTGCATCGGAATTAAATACAAAAGGCACAATGACGACTTAAGTACAAGAAGACTAACTCTTCGTACTGACTTTGATTTGAACCATTCCTGTGACGCTAGTTACAGATTCCGATGCTTCACTTCAGGTTTACTGTATCCCTTGGACCGTCTTATTGACGATGAAACACAGATATTGCATTGGAATTAAATACAAAAGGCACAATGCCGACTTAAGTACAAGAAGACTGACTCTTCCTACTGTCTATGTTTTGAACGATTCGTGTGACATTAGTTATTCATTCCGATGCTTCACTTCAGGATTACTGTATCCTTTGGACCTTCTAATTGCCGACGAAATGCATAAATAGCTTCGGAATTAAATACAAAAGGCACAATGCCGACTTAAGTACAAGAAGACTGACTCTTCTTACTGACTATGTTTGGAACCCTTCCTGTGACACTAGTTATAGATTCCGATGCCTCACTTTAGGCTTACTGTATCCCTCTGACCTTCTTATTGACGATGAAACACAGAAATTCCATCGGAATTAAATAGGAAAGGCACAATGCTGACTTCTGTACAAGAAGACTGACTCTTCTTGCTGTCTATGTTTTGAACCATTCCTGTGACACTAGTTATAGATTCCGAAGCTTCACTTCAGGTTTACTGTATCCCTTGGACCTTCTTATTGACGATGAAACACAGATATTGCATCGGAATTAAGTACAAAAGCAACAAGGCCGACTTAAGTACAAGAAGACTGACTCTTCTTTCTGTCTATGTTTTGAACCATTCCTGTGACGCTAGTTACAGATACCGATGCTTCACTTCAGGTTAACTGTATCCCTCTGACCTTCTTTTTGACGATGAAACACAGAAATTGCATCGGAATTAAATACAAATGGCACAATGCCGACTTAAGTACAAGAATACTGACTCTTCCTACTGTCTATGTTTTGAACGATTCCTTTGACATTAGTTATTGATTCCGATGCTTCACTTCAGGTTTGCTGTATCCCTTGGACCTTGTAATTGGCGACGAAATGCAGAAATAGTTTCGGAATGAAAAAGAAAAGGCACAATGCCGACTTAAGTACAAGACGACTGACTCTTCTTACGGACTGTTTTGAACCATTCCTGTGACACTTGTTATAGATTCCGATGCTTCACTTCAGGTTTACTGTATCCCTCTGACCTTCTTTTTGACGATGAAAAACAGAAATTGCATCGGAATTAAATACAAAAGGCACACTGCCGGCTTAAGTACAAGAACACTGACTCATCCTACAGTCTATGTTTTGAACGATTACTGTGACATTAGTTATTGATTCCGATGCTTCACTTCACGTTTACTGTATTCTTTGGACCTTCTAATTGGCGACGAAATGCGGAAATAGCTTCGGAATTAAATACAAAAGGCACAATGCCGACTTAAGTACAAGAAGACTGACTCTTCTTACTGACTGTTTTGAACCATTCCGTTGACACTTGTTATAGATTACGATGATTCACTTTGGGTTTACTGTATCCCTTGGACCTTCTTATTGACGATGAAACACAGAAATTGCATCGGAATTAAATAGAAACGGCACAATGCCGACTTAAGTACAAGAAGACTGACTCTTCTTACTGACTATGTTTGGAACCAATACTGTGACACAAGTTATAGATTCCGATGCCTCACTTCAGGTTTACAGTATCCCTCTGACCTTATTATTAACGATGAAACACAGAAAATGCATCGGAATTAAATACAAAAGGCACAACGCCGACTTAAGTACAAGAAGATTGACTCTTCTTACTGACTGTTTCGAACCATTCCTGTGCACAAGTAATACATTCCGATGCTTCACTTCAGGTTTGCTGTATCCCTTGGACCTTGTAATTGGCGACGAAATGCAGAAATAGTTTCGGAATGAAAAAGAAAACGCACAATGCCGACTTAAGTACAAGAAGACTGACTCTTCTTACTTACTATGTTTGGAACCCTTCCTGTGACACTAGTTATAGATTCCGATGCCTCACTTTAGGTTTACTGTATCCCTCTGACCTTCTTATTGACGATGAAACACAGAAATTCCATCGGAATTAAATAGAAAAGGCACAATACCGACTTCAGTACAAGAAGACTGACTCTTCTTGCTGTCTATGTTTTGAACCATTCCTGTGACACTAGTTATAGATTCCGAAGCTTCACTTCAGGTTTACTGTATCCCTTGGACCTTCTTATTGACGATGAAACACAGAAATTGCATCGGAATTAAGTACAAAAGGCACAATGCCGACTTAAGTACAAGAAGACTGACTCTTCTTTCTGTCTATGTTTTGAACCATTCCTGTGACGCTAGTTACAGATTCCGATGCTTCACTTCACCCTTACTGTATCCCTCCGACATTCTTATTGACGATGAAACACTGAAATTGCATCGGAATTAAATAGAAAGCGCACAATGCCGCCTTAAGTACAAGAAAACTGACTCTTCCTACTGTCTATGATTTGAACCATTCCTGTGACACTAGTTATAGATTCCGATGCTTCACTTCAGGTTTACTGTATCCCTTGGACGTTCTTATTGACGATGAAACACAGAAATTGCATCGGAATTAAATAGAAAAGGCACAATGCCGACTTAAGTACAAGAAAACTGACTCTTCTTACTGACTATGTTTTGAACCATTAATGTGACGCTAGTTACAGATTCCGATGCTTCACTTCAGGTTTACTGTATCCCTTGGACCTTCTTGTTGACGATGAAACACAGATACTGCATCTTAATAAAATACAAAAGGCACAATGCCGACTTAAGTACAAGAGGACTGACTCTTCCTACTGTCTATGTTTTGAACCATTCCTGTGACACTAGTTACAGATTCCGATGCTTCACTTCAAGTTAACTGTATCCCTCTGACCTTCTTTTTGACGATGAAACACAGAAATAGCATCGGAATTAAATACAAAAGGCACAATGCCGACTTAAGTACAAGAATACTGACTTTTCCTACTGTCTATGTTTTGAACGATTCCTGTGACATTAGTTATTGATTCCGATGCTTCACTTCAGGTTTGCTGTATCCCTTGGACCTTGTAATTGGCGACGAAATGCAGAAATAGCTTCGGAATGAAAAACAAAAGGCACAATGCCGACTTAAGTACAAGACGACTGACTCTTCTTACGGACTGTTTTGAACCATTCCTGTGACACTTGTTATAGATTCCGATGCTTCACTTCAGGTTTACTGTATCCCTCTGACCTTCTTTTTGACGATCAAACACAGAAATTGCATCGGAATTAAATACAAAAGGCACAATGCCGACTTAAGTACAAGAAGACTGACTCATCCTACTGTCTGTGTTTTGAACGATTCCTGTGACATTAGTTATAGATTCCGATGCTTCACTTCAGGTTTACTGTATCCTTTGGACCTTCTTATTGACGATGAAACACAGAAAATGCATCGGAATTAAATACAAAAGGCACAATGCCGACTTACGTACAAGAAGATTGTCTCTTCTTACTGACTGTTTTGAACCATTCCTGTGACACTATTTATTGATTCCGATGCTTCACCTCAGGTTTACTGTATCCCTCTGACCTTCTTATTGACGATGAAACACAGATATTGCATCGGAATTAAATACAAAAGGCACAATGCCGACTTAAGTACAAGAAGACTGACTCTTCTTACTGACTGTTTTGAACCATTCCTGTGACACTTGTTATAGATTCCGATGCTTCACTTCAGGTTTACTGTATCCCTCTGACCTTCTTATTGATGATGAAACACAGAAATTGCATCGGTATGAAATACAAAAGGCACAATGCCGACTTAAGTACAAGAAGACTGACTCTTCTTACTGACTGTTTTGAACCATTCCTGTGACACTTGTTATAGATTCCGATGCTTCACTTCAGGTTTACTGTATCCCTCTGACCTTCTTATTGATGATGAAACACAGATATTGCATCGGAATTAAATAGAAAAGGCACAATGCCGACTTAAATACAAGAAGACTGACTCTTCTTACTGACTATGTTTTGAACCATTCCTGTGACACTAGTTATGGATTCCGATGCTTCACTTCAGGTTTACTGTATCCCTCTGACCTCCTTATTGACGATGAAACACAGAAAGTGCATCGGAATTAAATAGAAAAGGCACAATGCCGACTTAAGTACAAGAAGACTGACTCTTCTTACTGTCTATGTTCTGAACCATTCCTGTGACACTAGTTATAGATTCCGATGCTTCACTTCAGGTTTACTGTATCCCTTGGACCTTCTTATTGACGATGAAACACAGAAATAGCATCGGATTTCAATACAAAAGGCACACTGCCGACTGAAGTACAAGAAGACTGACTCCTCTTTCTGTCTATCTTTTGAACCATTCCTGTGACGCTAGTTACAGATTCCGATCATTCACTTCAGGGTTACTGTATCCCTCTGACATTCTTATTGACGATGATACACTGAAATTGCATCGGAATTAGATAGAAAAGGCACAATGCCGACTTAAGTACAAGAAGACTGACTCTTCCTACTGTCTATGTTTTGAACCATTCCTGTGACACTAGTTATAGATTCCGATGCTTCACTTCAGGTTTACTGTATCCCTTGGACGTTCTTATTGACGATGAAACACAGAAATTGCATCGGAATTAAATACAAAAAGCACAATGCCGACTTAAGTACAAGAGGACTGATTCTTCCTACTGTCTATGTTTTTAACCATTCCTGTGACACTAGTTACAGATTCCGATGCTTCACTTCAGGTTTACGGTTTCCCTCTGACCTTTTTTTTAACGATGAAACACAGAAATTGCATCGGAATTAAATACAAAAGACACAATGCCGACTTAAGTACAAGAAGACTGACTCTTCCTACTGTCTATGTTTTGAACGATTCCTGTGACATTAGTTATTGATTCCGATGCTTCACTTCAGGTTTGCTGTATCCCTTGGACCTTGTAATTGGCGACGAAATGCAGAAATAGTTTCGGAATGAAAAAGAAAAGGCACAATGCCGACTTAAGTACAAGACGACTGACTCTTCTTACGGACTGTTTTGAACCATTCCTGTGACACTTGTTATAGATTCCGATGCTTCACTTCAGGTTTACTGTATCCCTCTGACCTTCTTTTTGACGATGAAAAACAGAAATTGCATCGGAATTAAATACAAAAGGCACACTGCCGGCTTAAGTACAAGAACACTGACTCATCCTACTGTCTATGTTTTGAACGATTACTGTGACATTAGTTATTGATTCCGATGCTTCACTTCACGTTTACTGTATTCTTTGGACCTTCTAATTGGCGACGAAATGCGGAAATAGCTTCGGAATTAAATACAAAAGGCACAATGCCGACTTAAGTACAAGAAGACTGACTCTTCTTACTGACTGTTTTGAACCATTCCGTTGACACTTGTTATAGATTACGATGATTCACTTTGGGTTTACTGTATCCCTTGGACCTTCTTATTGACGATGAAACACAGAAATTGCATCGGAATTAAATAGAAACGGCACAATGCCGACTTAAGTACAAGAAGACTGACTCTTCTTACTGACTATGTTTGGAACCAATACTGTGACACTAGTTATAGATTCCGATGCCTCACTTCAGGTTTACTGTATCCCTCTGACCTTATTATTAACGATGAAACACAGAAAATGCATCGGAATTAAATACAAAAGGCACAACGCCGACTTAAGTACAAGAAGATTGACTCTTCTTACTGACTGTTTCGAACCATTCCTGTGCACAAGTAATACATTCCGATGCTTCACTTCAGGTTTACTGTATCCCTTGGACCTTCTTATTGACGATGAAACACAGAAAATGCATCGGAATTAAATAAAAAAGGTACAATGCCGACTTAAGTACAAGAAGACTGACCCTTCTTACTGTCTATGTTTAGAACCATTCCTGTGACACTAGTTATAGATTCTGATGCTTCATTTCACGTTTACTGTATCCCTCTGACCTTCTTATTGACGATGAAACACAGAAATTGCATCGGAATTAAATACAAAAGGCACAATGACGACTTAAGTACAAGAAGACTGACTCTTCCTACTGTCTATGTTTTGAACGATTCGTGTGGCATTAGTTATTTATTCCGATGCTTCACTTCAGGATTACTGTATCCTTTGGACCTTCTAATTGCCGACGAAATGCATAAATAGCTTCGGAATTAAATACAAAAGGCACAATGCCGACTTAAGTTCAAGAAGGCTGACTCTTCGTATTGACTATGTTTTGAACCATTCCTGTGACACTAGTTATAGATTAGGATGATTCACTTAAGGATTACTGTATCCCTTGGCCCTTCTTATTGACGATGAAACACAGATATTGCATCGGAATTAAATAGAAAACGCACAATGCCGACTTAAGTACAAGAAGACTGACTCTTCTTACTTACTATGTTTGGAACCCTTCCTGTGACACTAGTTATAGATTCCGATGCCTCACTTTAGGTTTACTGTATCCCTCTGACCTTCTTATTGACGATGAAACACAGAAATTCCATCGGAATTAAATAGAAAAGGCACAATACCGACTTCAGTACAAGAAGACTGACTCTTCTTGCTGTCTATGTTTTGAACCATTCCTGTGACACTAGTTATAGATTCCGAAGCTTCACTTCAGGTTTACTGTATCCCTTGGACCTTCTTATTGACGATGAAACACAGAAATTGCATCGGAATTAAGTACAAAAGGCACAATGCCGACTTAAGTACAAGAAGACTGACTCTTCGTTCTGTCTATGTTTTGAACCATTCCTGTGACGCTAGTTACAGATTCCGATGCTTCACTTCACCGTTACTGTATCCCTCTGACATTCTTATTGACGATGAAACTCTGAAATTGCATCGGAATTAAATAGAAAGCGCACAATGCCGCCTTAAGTACAAGAAAACTGACTCTTCCTACTGTCTATGATTTGAACCATTCCTGTGACACTAGTTATAGATTCCGATGCTTCACTTCAGGTTTACTGTATCCCTTGGACGTTCTTATTGACGATGAAACACAGAAATTGCATCGGAATTAAATAGAAAAGGCACAATGCCGACTTAAGTACAAGAAAACTGACTCTTCTTACTGACTATGTTTTGAACCATTAATGTGACGCTAGTTACAGATTCCGATGCTTCACTTCAGGTTTACTGTATCCCTTGGACCTTCTTGTTGACGATGAAACACAGATACTGCATCTTAATTAAATACAAAAGGCACAATGCCGACTTAAGTACAAGAGGACTGACTCTTCCTACTGTCTATGTTTTGAACCATTCCTGTGACACTAGTTACAGATTCCGATGCTTCACTTCAAGTTAACTGTATCCCTCTGACCTTCTTTTTGACGATGAAACACAGAAATAGCATCGGAATTAAATACAAAAGGCACAATGCCGACTTAAGTACAAGAATACTGACTTTTCCTACTGTCTATGTTTTGAACGATTCCTGTGACATTAGTTATTGATTCCGATGCTTCACTTCAGGTTTGCTGTATCCCTTGGACCTTGTAATTGGCGACGAAATGCAGAAATAGCTTCGGAATGAAAAACAAAAGGCACAATGCCGACTTAAGTACAAGACGACTGACTCTTCTTACGGACTGTTTTGAACCATTCCTGTGACACTTGTTATAGATTCCGATGCTTCACTTCAGGTTTACTGTATCCCTCTGACCTTCTTTTTGACGATCAAACACAGAAATTGCATCGGAATTAAATACAAAAGGCACAATGCCGACTTAAGTACAAGAAGACTGACTCATCCTACTGTCTGTGTTTTGAACGATTCCTGTGACATTAGTTATAGATTCCGATGCTTCACTTCAGGTTTACTGTATCCTTTGGACCTTCTTATTGACGATGAAACACAGAAAATGCATCGGAATTAAATACAAAAGGCACAATGCCGACTTACGTACAAGAAGATTGTCTCTTCTTACTGACTGTTTTGAACCATTCCTGTGACACTATTTATTGATTCCGATGCTTCACCTCAGGTTTACTGTATCCCTCTGACCTTCTTATTGACGATGAAACACAGATATTGCATCGGAATTAAATACAAAAGGCACAATGCCGACTTAAGTACAAGAAGACTGACTCTTCTTACTGACTGTTTTGAACCATTCCTGTGACACTTGTTATAGATTCCGATGCTTCACTTCAGGTTTACTGTATCCCTCTGACCTTCTTATTGATGATGAAACACAGAAATTGCATCGGTATGAAATACAAAAGGCACAATGCCGACTTAAGTACAAGAAGACTGACTCATCTTACTGACTGTTTTGAACCATTCCTGTGACACTTGTTATAGATTCCGATGCTTCACTTCAGGTTTACTGTATCCCTCTGACCTTCTTATTGATGATGAAACACAGATATTGCATCGGAATTAAATAGAAAAGGCACAATGCCGACTTAAATACAAGAAGACTGACTCTTCTTACTGACTATGTTTTGAACCATTCCTGTGACACTAGTTATGGATTCCGATGCTTCACTTCAGGTTTACTGTATCCCTCTGACCTCCTTATTGACGATGAAACACAGAAAGTGCATCGGAATTAAATAGAAAAGGCACAATGCCGACTTAAGTACAAGAAGACTGACTCTTCTTACTGTCTATGTTCTGAACCATTCCTGTGACACTAGTTATAGATTCCGATGCTTCACTTCAGGTTTACTGTATCCCTTGGACCTTCTTATTGACGATGAAACACAGAAATAGCATCGGATTTCAATACAAAAGGCACACTGCCGACTGAAGTACAAGAAGACTGACTCCTCTTTCTGTCTATCTTTTGAACCATTCCTGTGACGCTAGTTACAGATTCCGATCATTCACTTCAGGGTTACTGTATCCCTCTGACATTCTTATTGACGATGATACACTGAAATTGCATCGGAATTAGATAGAAAAGGCACAATGCCGACTTAAGTACAAGAAGACTGACTCTTCCTACTGTCTATGTTTTGAACCATTCCTGTGACACTAGTTATAGATTCCGATGCTTCACTTCAGGTTTACTGTATCCCTTGGACGTTCTTATTGACGATGAAACACAGAAATTGCATCGGAATTAAATACAAAAAGCACAATGCCGACTTAAGTACAAGAGGACTGACTCTTCCTACTGTCTATGTTTTTAACCATTCCTGTGACACTAGTTACAGATTCCGATGCTTCACTTCAGGTTTACGGTTTCCCTCTGACCTTTTTTTTAACGATGAAACACAGAAATTGCATCGGAATTAAATACAAAAGACACAATGCCGACTTAAGTACAAGAAGACTGACTCTTCCTACTGTCTATGTTTTGAACGATTCCTGTGACATTAGTTATTGATTCCGATGCTTCACTTCAGGTTTACTGTATCCTTTGGACCTTCTAACTGGCGACGAAATGCAGAAATAGCTTCGGAATTAAATACAAAAAGCACAACGCCGACTTAAGTACAAGAAGACTGACTCTTCTTACTGTCTGTTTTGAGCCATTCCTGTGACACTTGTTATAGATTCCGATGCTTCACTTCAGGTTTACTGTATCCCTCTAACCTTCTTTTTGACGATGAAACACAGTAATTGCATCATAATTAGATTCAAAAGGCACATGCCGACTTAAGTACAAGAAGACTGACTCTTCCTACTGTCTATGTTTTGAACGATTCCTGTGACTTTAATTATAGATTCCGATGCTTCACTTCAGGTTTACTGTATCCTTTGGACCTTCTTATTGACGATGAAACACATAAAATGCATCGGAATTAAATACAAACGGCACAATGCCGACCTAAGTACAATAAGATTGATTCTTCTTACTGACTGTTTTGAACCATTCCTGTGACACTAGTTATAGATTCCGATGCTTCACTTCAGGTTTACTGTATCCCTCTGACCTTCTTATTGACGATGAAACACAGAAATTGCATCGGAATTAAATATAAAAGGCACAATGCCGACTTAAGTACAAGAAGACTGACTCTTCCTACTGTCTAAGTTTTGAACCATTTCTGTGACACTAGTTGTAGATTCCGATGCTTCACTTCAGATTTACTGTATCCCTCTGACCTTCTTATTGACGATGAAACAGAGAAATTGCATCGGTATTAAATACAAAAGGCACAATGCCAACATAAGTACAAGAAGACTGACTCTTCTTACTGACTATGCTTTGAACCATTCCTGTGACACTACTTATAGATTCCGATGCTACACTTTAGGTTTAGTGTATCCCTTGGACCTTCGTATTGACGATGAAACACAGAAATTGCATCGGAATTAAATACAAAAGGCACAATGCCGACTAAAGTACAAGAAGACTGACTCTTCTTACTAACTATGCTTTGATCCATTCCTGTGACATTAGTTACAGATTCCGATGCTTCACTTCCGGTTTACTCTATCCCTAGGACCTTCTTATTGACGATGAAACACAGAAATTGCATCGGAACTAAATACAAAAGGCACAATGCCGACTTAAGTACAAGAAGACTGTCCATTCTTACTGTCTATGATTTGATCCATTCCTGTGACACTAGTTATAGATTCCGATGCTTCACTTCAGGTTTACTGTATCCCTTGCAACTTCTTATTGACGATGAAACACAGATATTGCATCGGAATTAAATGCAAAAGGCACAATGCCGACTTAAGTACAAGAAGATTGACTCTTCTTACTGACTGTTTCGAACCATTCCTGTGACACTAGTTATAGATTCCGATGCTTCACTTCAGGTTTACTCTACCCCTCTGACCTTCTTATTGACGATGAAGCACAGAAATTGCATCGGAATTAAATACAAAAGGCACAATGCCGACTTAAGTACAAGAAGACTGTCCATTCTTACTGTCTATGATTTGATCCATTCCTGTGACACTAGTTATAGATTCCGATGCTTCACTTCAGGTTTACTGTATCCCTTGCAACTTCTTATTGACGATGAAACACAGATATTGCATCGGAATTAAATGCAAAAGGCACAATGCCGACTTAAGTACAATAAGACTGACTCTTCCTACTGTCTATGTTTTGAACCATTCCTGTGACAGTAGTTACAGATTCCGATGCTTCACTTCAGGTTTACTGTATCCCTCTGACCTTCTTTTTGACGATGAAACACAGAAATTGCATCGGTATTAAATACAAAAGGCACAATGCCGTCTTAAGTACAAGAAGACTCACTCTTCCTACTGTGTATGTTTTGAACGATTCCTGTGACATTAGTTATTGATTCCGATGCTTCTCTTCAAGTTTACTGTATCCTTTGGACCTTCTAATTGGCGACGAAATGCATAAACAGCTTCGGAATTAAATACAAAAGGCACAATGCCGACTTAAGTACAAGAAGATTGACTCTTCCTACTGTCTATGTTTTGAACCATTCCTGTGACAGTAGTTACAGATTCCGATGCTTCACTTCAGGTTTACTGTATCCCTCTGACCTTCTGTTTGACGATGAAACACAGAAATTGCATCGGAATTAAATACAAAAGGCACAATGCCGACTAAAGTACAAGAAGACTGACTCTTCGTATTGACTATGTTTTAAACCAATCCTGTGACACTAGTTATAGATTACGATGATTCACTTCAGGATTACTGTATCCCTTGGCCCTTCTTATTGACGATGAAACACAGAAATTGCATCGGAATTAAATAGAAAAGGCACAATGGCGACTTAAGTACAAGAAGACTGACTCTTCTTACTGACTATGTTTGGAACAATTCCTGTGACACTAGTTATAGATTCCGATGCCTCACTTCAGGTTTACTGTATCCCTCTGACCTTCTTATTGACGATGAAACACAGAAATTGCATCGGAATTAAATAGAAAAGGCACAATGCCGACTTAAGTACAAGAAGACTGACTCTTCTTGCTGTCTATGTTTTGAACCATTCCTGTGACACTAGTTATAGATTCCGATGCTTCACTTCAGGTTTACTGTATCCCTTGTACCTTCTTATTGACGATGAAACACAGATATTGCATCGGAATTAAATACAAAAGGCACAATGACGACTTATGTACAAGAAGACTGACTCTTCCTACTGTCTAAGTTTTGAACCATTCCTGTGACACTAGTTATAGATTCCGATACTTCACTTCAGATTTACTGTATCCCTCTGACCATCTTATTGACGATGAAACAGAGAAATTGCATCGGTATTAAATACAAAAGGCACAATGCCAACATAAGTACAAGAAGACTGACTCTTCTTACTGACTATGCTTTGAACCATTCCTGTGACACTACTTATAGATTCCGATGCTTCACTTTAGGTTTACTGTATCCCTTGGACCATCGTATTGACGATGAAACACAGAAATTGAATCGGAATTAAATACAAAAGGCACAATGCCGACTTAAGTACAAGAAGACTGACTCTTCTTACTAACTATGCTTTGATCCATTCCTGTGACATTAGTTACAGATTCCGATGCTTCACTTCAGGTTTACTCTATCCCTAGGACCTTCTTATTGACGATGAAACACAGAAATTGCATCGGAACTAAATACAAAAGGCACAATGCCGACTTAAGTACAAGAAGACTAACCCTTCCTACTGTCTATGTTTGAACGATTCCTGTGACATTGGTTATAGATTCCGATGCTTCACATCAGGTTTACTATATCCTTTGGACCTTCTTATTGGCGACGAAATACAGAAATTGCATTGGAATTAAATAGAAAAGGCACATTGCCGACTTAAATACAAGAAGACTGACTCTTCTTACTGTCTATGTTTTGAACCATTCCTGTGACACTAGTTATGGATTCCGATGCTTCACTTCAGGTTTACTGTATCCCTTGGACCTTCTTATTGACGAAGATACACAGAAAATGCATCGGAATTAAACAGAAAACACACAATGCCGACTTAAGTACAAGAAGATTGACTCTTCTTACTGACTGTTTCGAACCATTCCTGTGACACTAGTTATAGATTCCGATGCTTCACTTCAGGTTTACTCTACCCCTCTGACCTTCTTATTGACGATGAAGCACAGAAATTGCATCGGAATTAAATACAAAAGGCACAATGCCGACTTAAGTACAAGAAGACTGTCTCTTCTTACTGTCTACGATTTGATCCATTCCTGTGACACTAGTTATAGATTCCGATGCTTCACTTCAGGTTTACTGTATCCCTTGCAACTTCGTATTGACGATGAAACACAGATATTGCATCGGAATTAAATGCAAAAGGCACAATGCCGACTTAAGTACAAGAAGACTGACCCTTCTTACTGTCTATGTTTAGAACCATTCCTGTGACACTAGTTATAGATTCCGATGCTTCACTTCAGGTTTACTGTATCCCTCTGACCTTCTTATTGACGATGAAACACAGAAATTGCATCGGAATTAAATACAAATGGCACAATGCCGACTTAACTAGAAGAAGACTGACTCTTCGTACTGTCTATGTTTTGAACCATTCCTGTGACACTAGTTATAGATTACGATGATTCACTTCAGGTTTACTGTATCCCTTGGACCTTCTTATTGACGATGAAACACAGAAATTGCATCGGAATTAAATACAAAGGGCACAATGATGACTTAAGTACAAGAAGACTGACTCTTCTTACCGACTATGATTTGAACCATTCCTGTGACGCTAGTTACAGATTCCGATGCTTCACTTCAGGTTTACTGTATCCCTTGGACCTTCTTATTGACGATGAAACACAGAAATTGCATCGGTATTAAATACAAAAGGCACAATGCCGTCTTAAGTACAAGAAGACTCACTCTTCCTACTGTCATTGTTTTGAACGATTCCTGTGACATTAGTTATTGATTCCGATGCTTCTCTTCAGGTTTACTGTATCCTTTGGACCTTCTAATTGGCGACGAAATGCATAAACAGCTTCGGAATTAAATACAAAAGGCACAATGCCGACTTAAGTACAAGAAGATTGACTCTTCCTACTGTCTATGTTTTGAACCATTCCTGTGACAGTAGTTACAGATTCCGATGCTTCACTTCAGGTTTACTGTATCCCTCTGACCTTCTTTTTGACGATGAAACACAGAAATTGCATCGGAATTAAATACAAAAGGCACAATGCCGACTAAAGTACAAAGAGACTGACTCTTCGTATTGACTATGTTTTGAACCAATCCTGTGACACTAGTTATAGATTACGATGATTCACTTCAGGATTACTGTATCCCTTGGCCCTTCTTATTGACGATGAAACACAGAAATTGCATCGGAATTAAATAGAAAAGGCACAATGACGACTTAAGTACAAGAAGACTGACTCTTCTTACTGACTATGTTTGGAACAATTCCTGTGACACTAGTTATAGATTCCGATGCCTCACTTCAGGTTTACTGTATCCCTCTGACCTTCTTATTGACGATGAAACACAGAAATTGCATCGGAATTAAATAGAAAAGGCACAATGCCGACTTAAGTACAAGAAGACTGACTCTTCTTGATGTCTATGTTTTGAACCATTCCTGTGACGCTAGTTACAGATTCCGATGCTTCACTTCAGGGTTGCTGTATCCCTCTGACATTCTTATTGGCGTTGAAACACTGAAATTGCATCGGAATTAAATAGAAAAGGCACAATGCCGACTTAAGTACAAGAAGACTGACTCTTCCTACAGTCTATGATTTGAACCATTCCTGTGACACTAGTTATAGATCCCGATGCTTCACTTCAGGTTTACTGTATCCCTTGGAAGTTCTTATTAACGATGAAACACAGAAATTGCATCGGAATTAAGTACAAAAGGCACAATGCCGACTTATATACAAGAAGACTGACTCTTCTTACTGCCTATGGTTTGAACCATTCCTGTGACACTAGTTATAGATTCCGATGCTTCACTTCAGGTTTACAGTATCCCTCTGAACTTCTTATTGACGATGAAGCACAGATGTTGCATCGGAATTACATACAAAATGCACAATGCCGACTTAAGTACAAGAAGACTGACTCTTCTTACTGTCTATGTTTTGAACCATTCCTGTGACATTAGTTATAGATTCCGATGCTTCACTTCAGGTTTACTGTATCCCTCTAACCTTCTTTTTGACGATGAAACACAGAAATTACATCATAATTATATTCAAAAGGCACAATGCCGACTTAAGTACAAGAAGGCTGACTCTTCCTACTGTCTATGTTTTGAACGATTCCTGTGACATTAATTATAGATTCCGATGCTTCACTTCAGGTTTACTGTATCCTTTGGACCTTCTTATTGACGATGAAACACAGAAATTGCATCGGAATTAAATACAAAATGCACAATGCCGACATAAGAACAAGAAGACTGACTCTTCTTACTGCCTATGTTTTGAACCATTCCTGTGACGCTAGTTACAGATTCCGATGCTTCACTTCAGGTTTACTGTATCCCTTGGACGTTCTTGTTGACGATGAAACACAGATATTGCATCGGAATTAAATACAAAAGGCACAATGCCGACTTAAGTACAAGAGGACTGACTCTTCCTACTGTCTATGTTTTTAACCATTCCTGTGACACTAGTTACAGATTCCGATGCTTCACTTCAGGTTTACGGTATCCCTCTGACCTTCTTTTAACGATGAAACACAGAAATTGCATCGGAATTAAATACAAAAGACACAATGCCGACTTAAGTACAAAAAGACTGACTCTTCCTACTGTCTATGTTTTGAACGATCCCTGTGACATTAGTTATTGATTCCGATGCTTCACTTCAGATTTACTGTATCCTTTGGACCTTCTAACTGGCGACGAAATGCAGAAATAGCTTCGGAATTAAATACAAAAGGCACAATGCCGACTTAAGTACAAGAAGACTGACTCTTCTTACTGTCTGTTTTGAGCCATTCCTGTGACACTTGTTATAGATTCCGATGCTTCACTTCAGGTTTACTGTATCCCTCTAACCTTCTTTTTGACGATGAAACAGAGAAATTGCATCGGTATTACATACAAAAGGCACAATGCCAACATAAGTACAAGAAGACTTACTCTTCTTACTGACTATGTTTTGAACCATTCCTGTGACACTACTTATTGATTCCGACGCTTCACTTTAGGTTTACTGTGTCCCTTGGACCTTCGTATTGACGATGAAACACAGAAATTGCATCGGAAATAAATACAAAAGGCACAATGCCGACATAAGTACAAGAAGACTGACTCTTCTTACTAACTATGTTTTGATCCATTCCTGTGACATTAGTTACAGATTCCGATGCTTCACTTCAGGTTTACTCTATCCCTAGAACCTTCTTATTGACGATGAAACACAGAAATTGCATCGGAACTAAGTACAAAAGGCACAATGCCGACTTAATTACAAGAAGACTGACCCTTCCTACTGTCTATGTTTGAACGATTCCTGTGACATTGCTTATAGATTCCGATGCTTCACTTCAGGTTTACTATAACCTTTGGACCTTCTTATTGGCGACGAAATACAGAAATTGCATTGGAATTAAATAGAAAAGGCACATTGCCGACTTAAATACAAGAAGACTGACTCTTCTTACTGTCTATGTTTTGAACCATTCCTGTGACACTAGTTATAGATTCCGATGCTTCACTTTCGGTTTACTGTATCCCTTGGACCTTCTTATTGACCATGATACACAGAAAATGCATCGGAATTGAATACAAAAGGCACAATGCCGAATTAAGTACAAGAAGATTGACTCTACTTACTGACTGTTTCGAACCATTCCTGTGACACTAGTTATAGATTCCGATGCTTCACTTCAGGTTTACACTACCCCTCTGACCTTCTGATTGACGATGAAGCACAGAAACTGCATCGGAATTAAATACAAAAGGCACAATGCCGACTTAAGTACAAGAAGACTGACTCTTCTTACTGTCTATGATTTGAACCATTCCTGTGACACTAGTTATCGATTCGGATGCTTCACTTCAGGTTTACTGTATCCCTTGCAACTTCTTATTGACGATGAAACACAGATATTGCATCGGAATTAAATACAAAAGGCACATTGCCGACTTAAGTACAAGAAGACTGACCCTTCTTACTGTCTATGATTAGAACCATTCCTGTGACACTAGTTATAGATTCCAATGCTTCACTTCAGGTTTTCTGTATCCCTCTGACCTTCTTATTGACGATGAAACACAGAAATTGCATTAGAATTAAATACAAAAGGCACAATGCCGACTTAAGTAGAAGAAGACTGACTCTTCGTACTGACTATGTTTTGAACCACTCCTGTGACACTAGTTATAGATTACGATGATTCACTTCAGGTTTACTGTATCCCTTGGACCTTCTTATTGACGATGAAACACAGAAATTGCATCGGAATTAAATACAAAAGGCACAATGACGACTTAAGTACAAGAAGACTGACTCTTCTTACTGACTATGATTTGAACCATTCCTGTGACGCTAGTTACAGATTCCGATGCTTCACTTCAGGTTTACTGTATCCCTTGGACCTTCTTATTAACGATGAAGCACAGATATTGCATCGGAATTAAATACAAAAGGCACAATGACGACTTAAGTACAAGAAGACTGACTCTTCCTACTGTCTATGTTTTGAACCATTCCTGTGACAGTAGTTACAGATTCCGATGCTTCACTTCAGGTTTACTCTATCCCTCTGACCTTCTTTTTGACGATGAAACACAGAAATTGCATCGGTATTAAATACAAAAGACACAATGCCGACTTAAGTACAAGAAGACTCACTCTTCCTACTGTCTATGTTTTGAACGATTCCTGTGACATTAGTTATTGATTCCGATGCTTCACTTCAGGTTTACTGTATCCTTTGGACCTTCTAATTGGCGACGAAATGCATAAATAGCTTCGGAATTAAATACAAAAGGCACAATGCCGACTTAAGTACAAGAAGATTGACTCTTCTTACTGGCTGTTTTGAACCATTCCTGTGACACTTGTTACAGATTCCGACGCTTCACTTCAGGTTTACTGTATCCCTCTGACCTTCTTTTTGACGATGAAACACAGAAATTGCATCGGAATTAAATACAAAAGGCACAATGCCGACTTATGTACAAGAAGACTGACTCTTCGTATTGACTATGTTTTGAACCATTCCTGTGACACTAGTTATAGATTACAATGATTCACTTCAGGATAACTGTATCCCTTGACCCTTCTTATTGACGATGAAACACAGAAATTGCATCGGAATTAAATAGAAAAGGCACAATGCCGACTTAAGTACAAGAAGACTGACTCTTCTTACTGACTATGTTTGGAACAATTCCTGTGACACTAGTTATAGATTCCGATGCCTCACTTCAGGTTTACTGTATACCTCTGACCTTCTTATTGACGATGAAACACAGAAATTGCATCGGAATTAAATAGAAAAGGCACAATGCCGACTTAAGTACATGAAGACTGACTCTTCTTGCTGTCTATGTTTTGAACTATTCCTGTGACACTAGTTATAGATTCCGATGCTTCACTTCAGGTTTTCTGTATCCCTTGGACCTTCGTATTGACGATGAAACACAGATATTGCATCGGAATTAAATGCAAAAGGCACAATGACGACTTAAGTACAAGAAGACTGACTTTTCTTTCTGTCTATGTTTTCAACCATTTCTGTGACGCTAGTTACAGATTCCGATGCTTCACATCAGGGTTGCTGTATCCCTCTGACATTCTTATTGACGATGAAACACTGAAATTGCATCGGAATTAAATAGAAAAGGCACAATGCCGACTTAAGTACAAGAAGACTGACTCTTCCTACAGTCTATGATTTGAACCATTCCTGTGACACTAGTTATAGATTCCGATGCTTCACTTGAGGTTTACTGTATCCCTTGGACGTTCTTATTGACGATGAAACACAGAAATTGCATCGGAATTAAGTACAAAAGGAACAATGCCGACTTAAGTACAAGAAGACTGACTCTTCTTACTGCCTATGGTTTGAACAATTCCTGTGACACTAGTTATTGATTCCGATGCTTCACTTTAGGTTTACTGTATCCCTTGGACCTTCGAATTGACGATGAAACACAGAAATTGCAACGGAATTAAATACAAAAGCACAATGCCGACTTAAGGAAAAGAAGACTGACTCTTCTTACTGACTATGTTTTGGACCATTCCTGTGACACTAGTTATAGATTCCGATGCTTCACTTCAGGTTTACTGTATCCCTTGGACCTTCGAATTGACGATGAAACACAGAAATTGCATCGGAATTAAATACAAAAGCACAATGCCGACTTAAGGAAAAGAAGACTGACTCTTCTTACTGACTATGTTTTGGACCATTCCTGTGCCACTAGTTATAGATTCCGATGCTTCACTTCAGGTTTACTGTATCCCTCTGGCCTTCGTATTGACGATGAAACACAGATATTACATCGGAATTAAATACAAAAGGCACAATGCCGACTTAAGTACAAGACGACTGACCGATCTTACTGTCTATGTTTAGATCCATTCCTGTGACACTAGTTATAGATTCCGATGCTTCACTTCAGGTTTACTGTATCCCTCTGACCTTCTTATTGACGATGAGACACAGAAATTGCATCGGAATTAAATACAAAAGGCACAATGCCGACTTAAGTACAAGAAGACTGACTCTTCTTACTGACTATGTTTGGAACCATTCCTGTGACACTAGTTATAGATTCCGATGCCTCACTTCATGTTTACTCTATCACTCTGACCTTCTTATTGACGATGAAACACAGGTATTGTATCGGAATTAAATAGAAAAGGCACAGTGCCTACTTAAGTACAAGAAGACTGACTCTTCTTACTGACTATGTTTTAAACCATTCCTGTGATTCTTGTTATAGATTCCGATGCTTCACTTCAGGTTTACTGTATCCCTCTGACCTCCTTATTGACGATGAAACACAGGTATTGCATCGGAATTAAATACAAAAGGCACAATGCCGACTTAAGTACAAGAAGACTGACTCTTCCAACTGTCTATGTTTTGAACCATTCCTGTGACACTATTTACAGATTCCGATGCTTCACTTCAGCTTTACTGTATCCCTCTGACCTTCTTTTTGACGATGAAACACAGTAATTGCATCGGAATTAAATACAAAAGGCACAATGCCGACTTAAGTACAAGAAGACTGACTCTTCCTACTGGCTATGTTTTGAACGATTCCTGTGACATTAGTTATTGATTCCGATGCTTCACATCAGGTTTACTGTATCCTTTGGGCCTTCTAATTGGCGACGAAATGCAGAAATAGCTTCGGAATAAAATACAAGAGGCACAATGCCGACTTAAGTACAAGAAGACTGACTCTTCTTACTGACTGTTTTGAACCATTCCTGTGACACTTGTTATAGATTACGATGATTCACTTCAGGTTTACTGTATCCCTTGGACCTTCTTATTGGCGATGAAACACAGAAATTGCATCGGAATTAAATAGAAACGGCACAATGCCGACTTAAGTACAAGAAGACTGACTCTTCTTACTGACTATGTTTTGAACGATCCCTGTGACATTAGTTATTGATTCCGATGCTTCACTTCAGGTTTACTGTATCCTTTGGAACTTCTAACTGGCGACGAAATGCAGAAATAGCTTCGGAATTAAATACAAAAAGCACAATGCCGACTTAAGTACAAGAAGGCTGACTCTTCTTACTGTCTGTTTTGAGCCATTCCTGTGACACTTGTTATAGATTCCGATGCTTCACTTCAGGTTTACTGTATCCCTCTAACCTTCTTTTCGACGATGAAACAGAGAAATTGCATCGGTATTACATACAAAAGGCACAAAGCCAACATAAGTACAAGAAGACTTACTCTTCTTACTGACTATGTTTTGAACTATTCCTGTGACACTACTTATAGATTCCGATGCTTCACTTTAGGTTTACTGTATCCCTTGGACCTTCGTATTGACGATGAAACACAGAAATTGCATCGGAAATAATTACAAAATGCACAATGCCGACTTAAGTACAAGAAGACTGACTCTTCTTACTAACTATGTTTTGATCCATTCCTGTGACATTAGTTACAGATTCCGATGCTTCACTTCAGGTTTACTCTATCCCTAGGACCTTCGTATTGACGATGAAACATAGAAATTGCATCGGAACTAAATACAAAAGGCACAATGCCGACTTAAGTACAAGAAGACTGACCCTTCCTACTGTCTATGTTTGAACGATTCCTGTGACATTGCTTATAGATTCCGATGCTTCACTTCAGGTTTACTATAACCTTTGGACCTTCTTATTGGCGACGAAATACAGAAATTGCATTGGAATTAAATAGAAAAGGCACATTGCCGACTTAAATACAAGAAGACTGACTCTTCTTACTGTCTATGTTTTGAACCATTCCTGTGACACTAGTTATAGATTCCGATGCTTCACTTTAGGTTTACTGTATCCCTTGGACCTTCTTATTGACGATGATACACAGAAAATGCATCGGAATTGAATACAAAAGGCACAATGCCGACTTAAGTACAAGAAGATTGACCCTACTTACTGACTGTTTCGAACCATTCCTGTGACACTAGTTATAGATTCCGATGCTTCACTTCAGGTTTACTCTACCCCTCTGACCTTCTGATTGACGATGAAGCACAGAAACTGCATCGGAATTAAATACAAAAGGCACAATGCTGACTTAAGTACAAGAAGACTGACTCTTCTTACTGTCTATGATTTGAATTATTCCTGTGACACTAGTTATAGATTCCGATGCTTCACTTCAGGTTTACTGTATCCCTTGCAACTTCTTATTGACGATGAAACACAGATATTGCATCGGAATTAAATACAAAAGGCACATTGCCGACTTAAGTACAAGAAGACTGACCCTTCTTACTGTCTATGATTAGAACCATTCCTGTGACACTAGTTATAGATTCCAATGCTTCACTTCAGGTTTACTGTATCCCTCTGTCCTTTTTATTGACGATGAAACACAGAAATTGCATCGGAAATTAATACAAAAGGCACAATGCCGACTTAAGTAGAAGAAGACTGACTCTTCGTACTGACTATGTTTTGAACCATTCCTGTGACACTAGTTATAGATCACGATGATTCACTTCAGGTTTACTGTATCCCTTGGACCTTCTTATTGACGATGAAACACAGAAATTGCATCGGAATTAAATACAAAAGGCACAATGCCGACTTAAGTACAAGAAGACTGACTCTTCTTACTGACTGTTTTGAACCATTCCTGTGACACTTGTTATAGATTACGATGATTCACTTCAGGTTTACTGTATCCCTTGGACCTTCTTATTGACGATGAAACACAGAAATTGCATCGGAATTAAATAGAAACGGCACAATGCTGACTTAAGTACAAGAAGACTGACTCTTCTTACTGACTATGTTTTGAACGATCACTGTGACATTAGTTATTGATTCCGATGCTTCACTTCAGGTTTACTGTATCCTTTGGAACTTCTAACTGGCGACGAAATGCAGAAATAGCTTCGGAATTAAATACAAAAAGCACAATGCCGACTTAAGTACAAGAAGACTGACTCTTCTTACTGTCTGTTTTGAGCCATTCCTGTGACACTTGTTATAGATTCCGATGCTTCACTTCAGGTTTACTGTATCCCTCTAACCTTCTTTTCGACGATGAAACAGAGAAATTGCATCGGTATTACATACAAAAGGCACAAAGCCAACATAAGTACAAGAAGACTTACTCTTCTTACTGACTATGTTTTGAACTATTCCTGTGACACTACTTATAGATTCCGATGCTTCACTTTAGGTTTACTGTATCCCTTGGACCTTCGTATTGACGATGAAAGACAGAAATTGCATCGGAAATAATTACAAAATGCACAATGCCGACTTAAGTACAAGAAGACTGACTCTTCTTACTAACTATGTTTTGATCCATTCCTGTGACATTAGTTACAGATTCCGATGCTTCACTTCAGGTTTACTCTATCCCTAGGACCTTCTTATTGACGATGAAACATAGAAATTGCATCGGAACTAAATACAAAAGGCACAATGCCGACTTAAGTACAAGAAGACTGACCCTTCCTACTGTCTATGTTTGAACGATTCCTGTGACATTGCTTATAGATTCCGATGCTTCACTTCAGGTTTACTATAACCTTTGGACCTTCTTATTGGCGACGAAATACAGAAATTGCATTGGAATTAAATAGAAAAGGCACATTGCCGACTTAAATACAAGAAGACTGACTCTTCTTACTGTCTATGTTTTGAACCATTCCTGTGACACTAGTTATAGATTCCGATGCTTCACTTTAGGTTTACTGTATCCCTTGGACCTTCTTATTGACGATGATACACAGAAAATGCATCGGAATTGAATACAAAAGGCACAATGCCGACTTAAGTACAAGAAGATTGACCCTACTTACTGACTGTTTCGAACCATTCCTGTGACACTAGTTATAGATTCCGATGCTTCACTTCAGGTTTACTCTACCCCTCTGACCTTCTGATTGACGATGAAGCACAGAAACTGCATCGGAATTAAATACAAAAGGCACAATGCTGACTTAAGTACAAGAAGACTGACTCTTCTTACTGTCTATGATTTGAACCATTCCTGTGACACTAGTTATAGATTCCGATGCTTCACTTCAGGTTTACTGTATCCCTTGCAACTTCTTATTGACGATGAAACACAGAAATTGCATCGGAAATAATTACAAAATGCACAATGCCGACTTAAGTACAAGAAGACTGACTCTTCTTACTAACTATGTTTTGATCCATTCCTGTGACATTAGTTACAGATTCCGATGCTTCACTTCAGGTTTACTCTATCCCTAGGACCTTCTTATTGACGATGAAACATAGAAATTGCATCGGAATAAAATACAAAAGGCACAATGCCGACTTAAGTAGAAGAAGACTGACTCTTCGTACTGACTATGTTTTGAACCATTCCTGTGACACTAGTTATAGATTACGATGATTCACTTCAGGTTTACTGTATCCCTTGGACCTTCTTATTGACGATGAAACACAGAAATTGCATCGGAATTAAATACAAAAGGGACAATGACGACTTAAGTACAAGAAGACTGACTCTTCTTACTGACTATGATTTGAACCATTCCTGTGACGCTAGTTACAGATTGCGATGCTTCGCTTCAGGTTTACTGTATCCCTTGGACCTTCTTATTGACGATGAAACACAGATATTGCATCGGAATTAAATACAAAAGGCACAATGACGATTTAAGTACAAGACGACTGACTCTTCCTACTGTCTATGTTTTGAACCATTCCTGTGACAGTAGTTACAGATTCCGATGCTTCACTTCAGGTTTACTGTATCCCTCTGACCTTCTTTTTGACGATGAAACACAGAAACTGCATCTGTATTAAATACAAAAGACACAATGCCGACTTAAGTACAAGAAGCCTCACTCTTCCTACTGTCTATGTTTTGAACGATTCCTGTGACATTAGTTATTGATTCCGATGCTTCACTTCAGGTTTACTGTATCCTTTGGACCTTCTAATTGGCGACGAAATGCATAAATAGCTTCGGAATTAAATACAAAAGGCACAATGCCGACTTAAGTACAAGAAGATTGACTTTTCTTACTCGCTGTTTTGAACCATTCCTGTGACACTTGTTACAGATTCCGACGCTTCACTTCAGGTTTACTGTATCCCTCTGACCTTCTTTTTGACGATGAAACACAGAAATTGCATCGGAATTAAATACAAAAGGCACAATGCCGACTTAAGTACAAGAAGACTGACTCTTCGTATTGACTATGTTTTGAACCATTCCTGTGACACTAGTTATAGAGTCCGATGCTTCACTTTAGGTTTACTGTACCCCTTGGATCTTCTTATTGACGATGATACACAGAAATTGCATCGGAATTAAATAGAAAAGGCACAATGCCGACTTAAGTACAAGAAGACTGACTCTTCTTGCTGTCTATGTTTTGAACCATTCCTGTGACACTAGTTATAGATTCCGATGCTTCACTTCAGGTTTACTGTATCCCTTGGACGTTCGTATTGACGATGAAACACAGATATTGCATCGGAATTAAATACAAAAGGCACAATGACGACTTAAGTACAAGAAGACTGACTTTTCTTTCTGTCTATGTTTTCAACCATTCCTGTGACGCTAGTTACAGATTCCGATGCTTCACTTCAGGGTTGCTGTATCCCTCTGACATTCTTATTGACGATGAAACACTGAAATTGCATCGGAATTAAATAGAAAAGGCACAATGCCGACTTAAGTACAAGAAGACTGACTCTTCCTACAGTCTATGATTTGAACCATTCCTGTGACACTAGTTATAGATTCCGATGCTTCACTTGAGGTTTACTGTATCCCTTGGACGTTCTTATTGACGATGAAACACAGAAATTGCATCGGAATTAAGTACAAAAGGCACAATGCCGACTTAAGTACAAGAAGACTGACTCTTCTTACTTCCTATGGTTTGAACAATTCCTGTGACACTAGTTATTGATTCCGATGCTTCACCTTAGGTTTACTGTATCCCTTAGACCTTCGAATTGACGATGAATCACAGAAATTGCATCGGAATTAAATACAAAAGCACAATGCCGACTTAAGGAAAAGAAGACTGACTCTTCTTACTGACTATGATTTGGACCATTCCTGTGACGCTAGTTATAGATTCCGATGCTTCACTTCAGGTTTACCGAATCTCTCTGAACTTCTTATTGACGATTAAGCACAGATGTTGCATCGGAATTAAATACAAAATGCACAATGCCGACTTAAGTACAAGAAGACTGACCGATCTTACTGTCTATGTTTAGATCCATTCCTGTGACACTAGTTATAGATTCCGATGCTTCACTTCAGGTTTACTGCATCCCTCTGACCTTCTTATAGACGATGAGACACAGAAATTGCATCGGAATTAAATACAAAAGGCACAATGCCGACTTAAGTACTAGAAGACTGACTCTTCTTACTGACTATGTTTGGAACCATTCCTGTGACACTAGTTATAGATTCCGATGCCTCACTTCATGTTTACTCTATCACTCTGACCTTCTTATTGACGATGAAACACAGGTATTGTATCGGAATTAAATAGAAAAGGCACAATGCCTACTTAAGTACAAGAAGACTGACTCTTCTTACTGACTATGTTTTAAACCATTCCTGTGATACTTGTTTTAGATTCCGATGCTTCACTTCAGGTTTACTGTATCCCTCTGACCTTCGTTTTGACGATGAAACACAGAAATTGCATCGGAATTAAATACAAAAGGCACAATGCCGACTTAAGTACAAGAAGACTGACTCTTCCTACTGGCTATGTTTTGAACGATTCCTGTGACATTAGTTATTGATTCCGATGCTTCACATCAGGTTTACTGTATCCTTTGGGCCTTCTAATTGGCGACGAAATGCAGAAATAGCTTCGGAATTAAATACAAAAGGCACAATGCCGACTTAAGTACAAGAAGACTGACTCTTCTTACTGACTGTTTTGAACCATTCCTGTGACACTTGTTATAGATTACGATGATTCACTTCAGGTTTACTGTATCCCTTGGACCTTCTTATTGACGATGAAACACAGAAATTGCATCGGAATTAAGTACAAAAGGCACAATGCCGACTTAAGTACAAGAAGACTGAATCTTCTTACTGTCTATGTTTTGAACCATTCCTGTGACAGTAGTTACAGATTCCGATGCTTCACTTCAGGTTTACTGTATCCCTCTGACCTTCTTTTTGACGATGAAACACAGAAATTGCATCTGTATTAAATACAAAAGACACAATGCCGACTTAAGTACAAGAAGACTCACTCTTCCTACTGTCTATGTTTTGAACGATTCCTGTGACATTAGTTATTGATTCCGATGCTTCACTTCAGGTTTACTGTATCCTTTGGACCTTCTAATTGGCGACGAAATGCATAAATAGCTTCGGAATTAAATACAAAAAGCACAATGCCGACTTAAGTACAAGAAGATTGACTCTTCTTACTGGCTGTTTTGAACCATTCCTGTGACACTTGTTACAGATTCCGACGCTTCACTTCAGGTTTACTGTATCCCTCTGACCTTCTTTTTGACGATGAAACACAGAAATTGCATCGGAATTAAATACAAAAGGCACAATGCCGACTTAAGTACAAGAAGACTGACTCTTCGTATTGACTATGTTTTGAACCATTCCTGTGACACTAGTTATAGATTCCGATGCTTCACTTTAGGTTTACTGTATCCCTTGGACCTTCTTATTGACGATGATACACAGAAATTGCATCGGAATTAAATAGAAAAGGCACAATGCCGACTTAAGTACAAGAAGACTGACTCTTCTTGCTGTCTATGTTTTGAACCATTCCTGTGACACTAGTTATAGATTCCGATGCTTCACTTCAGGTTTACTGTATCCCTTGGACCTTCGTATTGACGATGAAACACAGATATTGCATCGGAATTAAATACAAAAGGCACAATGACGACTTAAGTACAAGAAGACTGACTTTTCTTTCTGTCTATGTTTTCAACCATTCCTGTGACGCTAGTTACAGATTCCGATGCTTCACTTCAGGGTTGCTGTATCCCTCTGACATTCTTATTGACGATGAAACTCTGAAATTGCATCGGAATTAAATAGAAAAGGCACAATGCCGACTTAAGTACAAGAAGACTGACTCTTCCTACAGTCTATGATTTGAACCATTCCTGTGACACTAGTTATAGATTCCGATGCTTCACTTGAGGTTTACTGTATCCCTTGGACGTTCTTATTGACGATGAAACACAGAAATTGCATCGGAATTAAGTACAAAAGGCACAATGCCGACTTAAGTACAAGAAGACTGACTCTTCTTACTGCCTATGGTTTGAACAATTCCTGTGACACTAGTTATTGATTCCGATGCTTCACCTTAGGTTTACTGTATCCCTTGGACCTTCGAATTGACGATGAAACACAGAAATTGCATCGGAATTAAATACAAAAGCACAATGCCGACTTAAGGAAAAGAAGACTGACTCTTCTTACTGAGTATGTTTTGGACCATTCCTCTGACGCTAGTTATAGATTCCGATGCTTCACTTCAGGTTTACTGAATCTCTCTGAACTTCTTATTGACGATTAAGCACAGATGTTGCATCGGAATTAAATACAAAATGCACAATGCCGACTTAAGTACAAGAAGACTGACTCTTCTTACTGTCTATGTTTTGAACCATTCCTGTGACACTAGTTATAGATTCCGATGCTTCACTTCAGGTTTACTGTATCCCTCTGACCTTCGTATTGACGATGAAACACAGATATTACATCGGAATTAAATACAAAAGGCACAATGCCGACTTAAGTACAAGAAGACTGACCGATCTTACTGCCTATGTTTAGATCCATTCCTGTGACACTAGTTATAGATTCCGATGCTTCACTTCAGGTTTACTGCATCCCTCTGACCTTCTTATTGACGATGAGACACAGAAATTGCATCGGAATTAAATACAAAAGGCACAATGCCGACTTAAGTACTAGAAGACTGACTCTTCTTACTGACTATGTTTGGAACCATTCCTGTGACACTAGTTATAGATTCCGATGCCTCACTTCATGTTTACTCTATCACTCTGACCTTCTTATTGACGATGAAACACAGGTATTGTATCGGAATTAAATAGAAAAGGCACAATGCCTACTTAAGTACAAGAAGACTGACTCTTCTTACTGACTATGCTTTAAACCATTCCTGTGATACTTGTTATAGGTTCCGATGCTTCACTTCAGGTTTACTGTACCCTTCTCACCTTCTTATTGACGATGAGACACAGAAATTGCATCGAATTTAAATACAAAAGGCACAATGCCGACTTAAGTACTAGAAGACTGACTCTTCTTACTGACTATGTTTGGAACAATTCCTGTGACACTAGTTATAGATTCCGATGCCTCACTTCAGGTTTACTGTATACCTCTGACCTTCTTATTGACGATGAAATACAGAAATTGCATCGGAATTAAATAGAAAAGGCACAATGCCGACTTAAGTACAAGAAGACTGACTCTTCTTGCTGTCTATGTTTTGAACCATTCCTGTGACACTAGTTATAGATTCCGATGCTTCACTTCAGGTTTACTGTATCCCTCTGACCTTCTTTTTGACGATGAAACACAGAAATTGCATCGGAATTTAATACAAAAGGCACAATGCCGACTTAAGTACAAGAAGACTGACTCTTCCTACTGGCTATGTTTTGAACGATTCCTGTGACATTAGTTATTGATTCCGATGCTTCACATCAGGTTTACTGTATCCTTTGGGCCTTCTAATTGCCGACGAAATGCAGAAATAGCTTCGGAATTAAATACAAAAGGCACAATGCCGACTTAAGTACAAGAAGACTGACTCTTCTTACTGACTGTTTTGAACCATTCCTGTGACACTTGTTGTAGATTACGATGATTCACTTCAGGTTTACTGTATCCCTTGGACCTTCTTATTGACGATGAAACACAGAAATAGCATCGGAATTAAATAGAAACGGCACAATGCCGACTTAAGTACAAGAAGACTGACTCTTCTTACCGACTATGTTTTGAACCATTCCTGTGACACTAGTTATAGATTCCGATGCTTCACTTCAGGTTTACTGTATCCCTCTGACCTTCTTATTGACGATGAAGCACAGAATTTGCATCGGAATTAAATACAAAATGCACAATGCCGACTTAAGTACAAGAAGACTGACTCTTCTTACTGTCCATGTTTTGAACCATCCCTGTGACACTAGTTATAGATTCCGATGCTTCACCTCAGGTTTACTGTATCCCTTGCACCTTCGTATTGACGATGAAACACAGATATTACATCGGAATTAAATACAAAAAAATCACAATGCCGACTTAAGTACAAGAAGACTGACCGATCTTACTGTCTACGTTTAGAACCATTCCTGTGACACAAGTTATAGATTCCGATGCTTCACTTCAGGTTTACTGTACCCTTCTCACCTTCGAATTGACGATGAAACACAGAAATTGCATCGGAATTAAATACAAAAGCACAATGCCGACTTAAGGAAAAGAAGACTGACTCTTCTTACTGACTATGTTTTGGACCATTCCTGTGACACTAGTTATAGATTCCGATGCTTCACTTTAGGTTTACTGTATCCCTTGGACCTTCGAATTGACGATGAAACACAGAAATTGCATCGGAATTAATTATAAAAGCACACTGCCGACTTAAGGAAAAGAAGACTGACTCTTCTTACTGACTATGTTTTGGACCATTCCTGCGACACTAGTTATAGATTCCGATGCTTCACTTCAGGTTTACTGAATCCCTCTGAACTTCTTATTGACGATTAAGCACACATGTTGCATCGGAATTAAATACAAAATGCACAATGCCGACTTAAGTACAAGAAGACTGTCTCTTCTTACTGTCTATGTTTTGAACCATTCCTGTGACACTAGTTATAGATTCCGATGCTTCACTTCAGGTTTACTGTATCCCTCTGACCTTCGTATTGACGATGAAACACAGATAATACATCGGAATTAAATACAAAAGGCACAATGCCGACTTAAGTACAAGAAGACTGACCGATCTTACTGTCTATGTTTAGAACCATTCCTGTGACACTAGTTATAGATTCCGATGCTTCACTTCAGGTTTACTGTATCCCTCTGACCTTCTTATTGACGATGAGACACAGAAATTGCATCGGAATTAAATACAAAAGGCACAATGCCGACTTAAGTACAAGAAGACTGACTCTTCTTACTGACTATGTTTGGAACCATTCCTGTGACACTAGTTATAGATTCCGATGCCTTACTTCATGTTTACTCTATCACTCTGACCTTCTTATTGACGATGAAACACAGGTATTGTATCGGAATTAAATAGAAATGGCACAATGCCTACTTAAGTACAAGAAGACTGACTCTTCTTACTGACTATGTTTTAAACCATTCCTGTGATACTTGTTATAGATTCCGATGCTTCACTTCAGGTTTACTGTATCCCTCTGACCTCCTTATTGACGATGAAACACAGGTATTGCATCGGAATTAAATACAAAAGGCACAATGCCGACTTAAGTACAAGAAGACTGACTCTTCCAACTGTCTATGTTTTGAACCATTCCTGTGACACTATTTACAGATTCCGATGCTTCACTTCAGCTTTACTGTATCCCTCTGACCTTCTTTTTGACGATGAAACACAGAAATTGCATCGGAATTAAATACAAAAGGCACAATGCCGACTTAAGTACAAGAAGACTGACTCTTCCTACTGGCTATGTTTGAACGATTCCTGTGACATTAGTTATTGATTCCGATGCTTCACTTCAGGTTTACTGTATCCTTTGGGCCTTCTAATTGGCGACGAAATGCAGAAACAGCTTCGGAATTAAATACAAAAGGCACAATGCCGACTTAAGTACAAGAAGACTGACTCTTCTTACTGACTGTTTTGAACCATTCCTGTGACACTTGTTATAGATTACGATGATTCACTTCAGGTTTACTGTATCCCTTGGACCTTCTTATTGACGATGAAACACAGAAATTGCATCGGAATGAAATAGAAACGGCACAATGCCGACTTAGGTACAAGAAGACTGACTCTTCTTACTGACTATGTTTTGAACCATTCCTGTGTCACTAGTTATAGATTCCGATGCTTCACTTCAGGTTTACTGTATCCCTCTGACCTTCTTATTGACGATGAAGCACAGAAGATGCATCGGAATTAAATACAAAATGCACTATGCCGACTTAAGTACAAGAAGACTGACTCTTCTTACTGTCTATGTTTTGAACCATCCCTGTGACACTAGTTATAGATTCCGATGCTTCACCTCAGGTTTACTGTATCCCTTGCACCTTCGTATTGACGATGAAACACAGATATTACATCGGAATTAAATACAAAAAAATCACAATGCCGACTTAAGTACAAGAAGACTGACCGATCTTACTGTCTACGTTTAGAACCATTCCTGTGACACAAGTTATAGATTCCGATGCTTCACTTCAGGTTTACTGTACCCTTCGCACCTTCTTATTGACGATGAGACACAGAAATTGCATCGGAATTAAATACAAAAGGCACAATGCCGACTTAAGTACAAGAAGACTGAATCTTCTTACTGACTATGTTTGGAACCATTTCTGTGACACTAGTTATAGATTCCGATGCCTCACTTCAGGTTTAGTGTATCCCTCTGACCTTCTTATTGACGACGAAACACAGATATTGCATCGGAATTAAATAGAAAAGGCACAATGCCGACTTAAGTACAAGAAGACTGACTCTTCTTACTGACTATCTTTTGAACCATTCCTGTGACACTATTTACAGATTCCGATGCTTCACTTCAGCTTTACTGTATCCCTCTGACCTTCTTATTGACGATGAAACACAGAAATTGCATCGGAATTAGATACAAAAGGCACAATGCCGACTTAAGTACAAGAAGACTGACTCTTCCTACTGTCTATGTTTTAAACGATTACTGTGACATTATTTATTGATTATGATGCTTCACTTCAGGTTTACTGTATCCTTTGGACCTTCAAATTGGCGACGAAATGCAGAAATAGCTTCGGAATTAAATACAAAAGGCACAATGCCGACTTAAGTACAAGAAGACTGACTCTTCTTACTGACTGTTTTGAACCATTCCTGTGACACTTGTTATAGATTACGATGATTCACTTCAGGTTTACTGTATCCCTCTGACCTTCTTATTGACGATGAAACACAGAAATTGCATCGGAATTAAATAGAAACGGCACAATGCCGACTTAAGTACAAGAAGACTGACTCTTCTTACTGACTATGTTTGGAACCATTCCTCTGACACTAGTTATAGATTCCGATGCCTCACTTCAGGTTTACTGTATCCCTCTGACCTTATTATTGACGATGAAACACACATATTGCATCGGAATTAAATACAAAAGGCACAATGCCAACATAAGTACAAGAAGACTGCCTCTTCTTACTGACTATGATTTGAACCATTACTGTGACATTAGTTATAGATTCCGATGCTTCACTTCAGGTTTACTCTATGCCTAGGACCTTCGTATTAACGATGAAACACAGAAATTGCATCGGAACTAAATACAAAAGGCACAATGCCGACTTAAGTACAAGAAGACTGACCCTTCCCACTGTCTATGTTTGCACGATTCCTGTGACATTGGTTATAGATTCCGATGCTTCACTTCAGGTTTACTATATCCTTTGGACCTTCTTATTGGCGACGACATACAGAAATTGCATTGGAATTAAATAGAAAAGGCACATTGCCGACTTTAGTACAAGAAGACTGACTCTTCTTACTGTCTATGTTTTGAACCATTCCTGTGACACTAGTTATAGATTCCGATGCTTCACTTCAGGTTTACTGCATCCCTTGGACCTTCTTTTTGACGATGAAACACAGAAAATGCATCGGAATTAAATACAAAAGGCACAATGCCGACTTAAGTACAAGAAGATTGACTCTTCTTACTGACTGTTTCGAACCATTCCTGTGACACAAGTAATAGATTCCAATGCTTCACTTCAGGTTTACTGTATCCCTTGGACCTTCTTATTGACGATGAAACACGGAAAATGCATCGGAACTAAATAAAAAAGGCACAATGCCGACTTAAGTACAAGAAGACTGACCCTTCTTACTGTCTATGTTTAGAACCATTCCTGTGACACTAGTTATAGATTCCAATGCTTCATTTCAGGTTTACTGTATCCCTCTGACCTTCTTATTGACGATGAAACAGAGAAATTGCATCAGAATTAAATACAAAAGGCACAATGACGACTTAAGTACAAGAAGACTAACTCTTCGTACTGACTATGATTTGAACCATTCCTGTGACGCTAGTTACAGATTCAGATGCTTCACTTCAGGTTTACTGTATCCCTTGGACCTTCTTATTGACGATGAAACACAGATATTGCATCGGAATTAAATACAAAAGGCACAATGCCGACTTAAGTACAAGAAGACTGACTCTTCTTACTGTCTATGTTTTGAACCATTCCTGTGACACTAGTTATAGATTCCGATGCTTCACTTCAGGTTTACTGCATCCCTTGGACCTTCTTATTGACGATGAAACACAGAAAATGCATCGGAATTAAATGCAAAAGGCACAATGCCGACTTAAGTACAAGAAGATTGACTCTTCTTACTGACTGTTTCGAACCATTCCTGTGACACAAGTAATAGATTCCAATGCTTCACTTCAGGTTTACTGTATCCCTTGGACCTTCTTATTGACGATGAAACACGGAAAATGCATCGGAATTAAATAAAAAAGGCACAATGCCGACTTAAGTACAAGAAGACTGACTCTTCCTACTGTCTATGTTTTGAACCATTCCTGTGACAGTTGTTACAGATTCCGATGCTTCACTTCTGGTTAACTGTATCCCTCTGACCTTCTTTTTGACGAAGAAACACAGACATTGCATCGGTATTAAATACAAAAGGCACAATGCCGACTTAAGTACAAGAAGACTGACTCCTCCTACTGTCTATGATTTGAACGATTCCTGTAACATTAGTTATTGATTCCGATGCTTCACTTCAGGTTTACTGTATCCTTTGGACCTTCTAATTGCCGACGAAATGCATAAATAGCTTCGGAATTAAATACATAAGGCACAATGCCGACTTAAGTACAATAAGACTGACTCTTCGTATTGACTATGTTTTGAACCATTCCTGTGACACTAGTTATAGATTACGATGATTCACTTAAGAATTACTGTATCCCTTGGCCCTTCTTATTGACGATGAAACACAGAAATTCCATCGGAATTAAATAGAAAAGGCACAATGCCGACTTAAGTACAAGAAGACTGAATCTTCTTGCTGTCTATGTTTTGAACCATTCCTGTGACACTAGTTATAGATTCCGATGCTTCACTTCAGGTTTACTGTATCCCTTGGACCTTCTTATTGACGATGAAACGCAGAAATTGCATCGGAATTAAGTACGAAAGGCACAATGCCGACTTAAGTACAAGAAGACTGACTCTTCTATCTGTCTATGTTTTGAACCATTCCTGTGACGCTAGTTACAGATTCCGATGCTTCACTTCACCGTTACTGTATCCCTCTGACATTCTTATTGACGATGAAACACTGAAATTGCATCGGAATTAAATAGAAAAGGCACAATGCCGACTTAAGTACAAGAAGACTGACTCTTCCTGCTGTCTATGATTTGAACCATTCCTGTGACACTAGTTATAGATTCCGATGCTTCACTTCCGGTTAACTGTATCCCTCTGACCTTCTCTTTGACGATGAAACACAGAAATTGCATTGGAATTAAATACAAAAGGCACAATGGCGACTTAAGTACAAGAATACTGACTCTTCCTACTGTCTATGTTTTGAACGATTCCTGTGACATTAGTTATTGATTCCGATGCTTCACTTCAGGTTTACTGTATCCTTTGGACCTTGTAATTGGCGACGAAATGCAGAAATAGCTTCGGAATGAGAAACAAAAGGCACAATGCCGACTGAAGTACAAGACGACTGACTCTTCTTACGGACTGTTTTGAACCATTCCTGTGACGCTTGTTATAGATTCCGATGCTTCATTTCAGGTTTACTGTATCCCTCTGACCTTCTTTTTGACGATGAAACACAGAAATGGCATCGGAATTAAATACAAAAGGCACAATGCCGACTTAAGTACAAGAAGACTGACTCATCCTACTGTCTATGTTTTGAACGATTCCTGTGACATTAGTTATAGATTCCGATGCTTCACTTCAGGTTTACTGTATCCTTTGGACCTTCTTATTGACGATGAAACACAGAAAATGCATCGGAATTAAATACAAAAGGCACAATGCTGACTTACGTACAAGAAGATTATCTCTTCTTACTGACTGTTTTGAACCATTCCTGTGACACTAGTTATAGATTCCGATGCTTCACTTCAGGTTTACTGTATCCCTCTGACCTTCTTATTGACGATGAAACACAGAAATTGCATCGGAATTAAATACAAAAGGCACAATGCCGACTTAAGTACAAGAAGACTGACTCTTCTTACTGACTGTTTTGAACCATTCCTGTGACACTTGTTATAGATTCCGATGCTCCACTTCAGGTTTACTGTATCCCTCTGACCTTCTTATTGACGATGAAACACAGAAATTGCAACGGTATGAAACACAAAAGGCACAATGCCGACTTAAGTACAAGAAGAATGACTCTTCGTACTGACTATGTTTTGAACCATTCCTGTGATACTAGTTATAGATTATGATGATTCACTTCAGGATTACAGTATCCCTTGGACCTTCTTATTGACGATGAAACACAGGTATTGTATCGGAATTAAATAGAAAAGGCACAATGCCTACTTAAGTACAAGAAGACTGACTCTTCTTACTGACTATGTTTTAAACCATTCCTGTGATACTTGTTATAGATTCCGATGCTTCACTTCAGGTTTACTGTATTCCTCTGACCTCCCTATTGACGATGAAACACAGGTATTGCATCGGAATTAAGTACAAAAGGCACAATGCCGACTTAAGTACAAGAAGACTGACTCTTCCTACTGGCTATGTTTGAACGATTCCTGTGACATTAGTTATTGATTCCGATGCTTCACATCAGGTTTACTGTATCGTTTGGGCCTTGTAATTGGCGACGAAATGCAGAAATAGCTTCGGAATTAAATACAAAAGGCACAATGCCGACTTAAGTACAAGAAGACTGACTCTTCTTACTGACTGTTTTGAACCATTCCTGTGACACTTGTTATAGATTACGATGATTCACTTCAGGTTTACTGTATCCCTTGGACCTTCTTATTGACGATGAAACACAGAAATTGCATCGGAATTAAATAGAAACGGCACAATGCCGACTTAAGTACAAGAAGACTGACTCTTCTTACTGACTATGTTTTGAACCATTCCTGTGACACTAGTTATAGATTCCGATGCTTCACTTCAGGTTTACTGTATCCCTCTGACCTTCTTATTGACGATGAAGCACAGAAGATGCATCGGAATTAAATACAAAATGCACAATGCCGACTTAAGTACAAGAAGACTGACTCTTCTTACTGTCTATGTTTTGAACCATCCCTGTGACACTAGTTATAGTTTCCGATGCTTCACCTCAGGTTTACTGTATCCCTTGCACCTTCGTATTGACGATGAAACACAGATATTACATCGGAATTAAATACAAAAAAATCACAATGCCTGCTTAAGTACAAGAAGACTGACTGATCTTACTGTCTACGTTTAGAACCATTCCTGTGACACAAGTTATAGATTCCGATGCTTCACTTCAGGTTTACTGTACCCTTCTCACCTTCTTATTGACGATGACACACAGAAATTGCATCGGAATTAAATACAAAAGGCACAATGCCGACTTAAGTACAAGAAGACTGAATCTTCTTACTGACTATGTTTTGAACCATTCCTGTGACACTATTTACAGATTCCGATGCTTCACTTCAGCTTTACTGTATCCCTCTGACCTTTTTATTGACGATGAAACACCGAAATTGCATCGGAATTAGATACAAAAGGCACAATGCCGACTTAAGTACAAGAAGACTGACTCCTCCTACTGTCTATGTTTTAAACGATTACTGTGACAATATTTATTGATTCCGATGCTTCACTTCAGGTTTACTGTATCCTTTGGACCTTCAAATTGGCGACGAAATGCAGAAATAGCTTCGGAATTAAATACAAAAGGCACAATGCCGACTTAAGTACAAGAAGACTGACTCTTCTTACTGACTGTTTTGAACCATTCCTGTGACACTTGTTATAGATTACGATGATTCACTTCAGGTTTACTGTATCCCTCTGACCTTCTTATTGACGATGAAACACAGAAATTGCATCGGAATTAAATAGAAACGGCACAATGCCGACTTAAGTACAAGAAGACTGACTCTTCTTACTGACTATGTTTGGAACCATTCCTGTGACACTAGTTATAGATTCCGATGTCTCACTTCAGGTTTACTGTATCCCTCTGACCTTATTATTGACGATGAAACACAGATATTGCATCGGAATTAAATACAAAAGGCACAATGCCAACATAAGTACAAGAAGACTGCCTCTTCTTACTGACTATGATTTGAACCATTCCTGTGACATTAGTTATAGATTCCGATGCTTCACTTCAGGTTTACTCTATGACTAGGACCTTCGTATTGACGATGAAACACAGAAATTGCATCGGAACTAAATACAAAAGGCACAATGCCGACTTAAGTACAAGAAGACTGACCCTTCCCACTGTCTATGTTTGCACGATTCCTGTGACATTGGTTATAGATTCCGATGCTTCACTTCAGGTTTACTATATCCTTTGGACCTTCTTATTGGCGACGACATACAGAAATTGCATTGGAATTAAATAGAAAAGGCACATTGCCGACTTTAGTACAAGAAGACTGACTCTTCTTACTGTCTATGTTTTGAACCATTCCTGTGACACTAGTTATAGATTCTGATGCTTCACTTCAGGTTTACTGCATCCCTTGGACGTTCTTATTGACGATGAAACACAGAAAATGCATCGGAATTAAATACAAAAGGCACAATGCCGACTTAAGTACAAGAAGATTGACTCTTCTTACTGACTGTTTCGAACCATTCCTGTGACACAAGTAATAGATTCCAATGCTTCACTTCAGGTTTACTGTATCCCTTGGACCTTCTTATTGACGATGAAACACGGAAAATGCATCGGAATTAAATAAAAAAGGCACAATGCCGACTTAAGTACAAGAAGACTGACCGTTCTTACTGTCTATGTTTAGAACCATTCCTGTGACACTAGTTATAGATTCCAATGCTTCATTTCAGGTTTACTGTATCCCTCTGACCTTCTTATTGACGATGAAACACAGAAATTGCATCGGAATTAAATACAAAATTCACAATGACGACTTAAGTACAAGAAGAGTAACTCTTCGTACTGACTATGATTTGAACCATTCCTGTGACGCTAGTTACAGATTCAGATGCTTCACTTCAGGTTTACTGTATCCCTTGGACCTTCTTATTGACGATGAAACACAGATATTGCATCGGAATTAAATACAAAAGACACAATGCCGACTTAAGTACAAGAAGACTGACTCTTCCTACTGTCTATGTTTTGAACCATTCCTGTGACAGTTGTTACAGATTCCGATGCTTCACTTCTGGTTTACTGTATCCCTCTGACCTTCTTTTTGACGAAGAAACACAGACATTGCATCGGTATTAAATACAAAAGGCACAATGCCGACTTAAGTACAAGAAGACTGACTCCTCCTACTGTCTATGTTTTGAACGATTCCTGTAACATTAGTTATTGATTCCGATGCTTCACTTCAGGTTTACTGTATCCTGTGGACCTTCTAATTGCCGACGAAATGCATAAATAGCTTCGGAATTAAATACAAAAGGCACAATGCCGACTTAAGTACAAGAAGACTGACTCTTCGTATTGACTATATTTTGAACCATTCCTGTGACACTAGTTATAGATTACGATGATTCACTTAAGAATTACTGTATCCCTTGGCCCTTCTTATTGACGATGAAATACAGAAATTCCATCGGAATTAAATAGAAAAGGCACAATGCCTACTTAAGTACAAGAAGACTGAATCTTCTTGCTGTCTATGTTTTGAACCATTCCTGTGACACTAGTTATAGATTCCGATGCTTCACTTCAGGTTTACTGTATCCCTTTGACCTTCGTATTGACGATGAAACGCAGAAATTGCATCGGAATTAAGTACGAAAGGCGCAATGCCGACTTAAGTACAAGAAGACTGACTCTTCTATCTGTCTATGATTTGAACCATTCCTGTGACGCTAGTTACAGATTCCGATGCTTCACTTCACCGTTACTGTATCCCTCTGACATTCTTATTGACGATGAAACACTGAAATTGCATCGGAATTAAATAGAAAAGGCACAATGCCGATTTAAGTACAAGAAGACTGACTCTTCTTTCTGTCTATGTTTTGAACTATTCCTGTGACGCTAGTTACAGATTCCGATGCTTCACTTCAGGGTTGCTGTAACCCTCTGACATTCTTATTGACGATGAAACACAGAAATTGCATCGGAATTAAATACAAAAGGCACAATGCTGACTTACGTACAAGAAGATTGTCTCTTCTTACTGACTGTTTTGAACCATTCCTGTAACATTAGTTATTGATTCCGATGCTTCACTTCAGGTTTACTGTATCCTTTGGACCTTGTAATTGGCGACGAAATGCAGAAATAGCTTCGGAATGAGAAACAAAAGGCACAATGCCGACTGAAGTACAAGACGACTGACTCTTCTTACGGACTGCTTTGAACCATTCCTGTGACGCTTGTTATAGATTCCGATGCTTCATTTCAGGTTTACTGTATCCCTTGGACCTTCTTATTGACGATGAAACACAGAAATTGCATCGGAATTAAATACAAAAGGCACAATGCCGACATAAGTACAAGAAGACTGACTCATCCTACTGTCTATGTTTTGAACGATTCCTGTGACATTAGTTATAGATTCCGATGCTTCACTTCAGGTTTACTGTATCCTTTGGACCTTCTTATTGACGATGAAACACAGAAAATGCATCGGAATTAAATACAAAAGGCACAATGCTGACTTACGTACAAGAAGATTGTCTCTTCTTACTGACTGTTTTGAACCATTCCTGTGACACTTGTTATAGATTCCGATGCTCCACTTCAGGTTTACTGTATCCCTCTGACCTTCTTATTGACGATGAAACACAGAAATTGCATCGGTATGAAACACAAAAGGCACAATGCCGACTTAAGTACAAGAAGAATGACTCTTCGTACTGACTATGTTTTGAACCATTCCTGTGATACTAGTTATAGATTAAGATGATTCACTTCAGGATTACTGTATCCCTTGGACCTTCTTATTGACGATGAAACACAGAGATTGGGTCGGAATTAAATAGAAAAAGCACAATGCCGACTTAAGTACAAGAAGACTGACTCTTCTTACTGACTATTTTTGGAACCATTCCTGTGACACTAGTTATAGATTCCGATGCCTCACTTCAGGTTTATTGTATCCCTCTGGCCATCTTATTGACGATGAAACACAGATATTGCATCGGAATTAAATAGAAAAGGCACAATGCCGACTTAAATACAACAAGACTGACTCTTCTTACTGACTATGTTTTGAACCATTCCTGTGACACTAGTTATAGATTCCGATGCTTCACTTCAGGTTTACTGTATCCCTTGGACCTTCTTATTGACGATGAAACACAGAAATAGCATCGGATTTAAATACAAAAGGCACACTGCCGACTGAAGTACAAGAAGACTGACTCCTCTTTCTGTCTATGTTTTGAACCATTCCTGTGACGCTAGTTACAGATTCCGATGCTTCACTTCAGGGTTACTGTATCTCTCTGACATTCTTATTGACGATGAAAGACTGAAATTCCATCGGAATTAAATAAAAAAGGCACAATGGCGACTTAAGTACAAGAAGACTGACTCTTCCTACTGTCTATGTATTGAACGACTCCTGTGACATTAGTTATTGTTTCCGATGCTTCACTTCAGGTTTACTGTATCCTTTGGACCTTCTAATTGGCGACGAAATGCATAAATAGCTTCGGAATTAAATACAAAAGGCACAATGCCGACTTAAGTACAAGAAGACTGACTCTTCGTATTGACTATGCTTTGAACCATTCCTGTGACACTAGTCTTAGATTACGATGATTCACTTAGGGATTACTGTATCCCTTGGCCCTTCTCATTGACGATGAAACACAGAAATGCCATCGGAATTAAATAGAAAATGCACAATGCCGACTACAGTACAAGAAGACTGACTCTTCTTGCTGTCTATGTTTTGAACCATTCCTGTGACACTAGTTATAGATTCCGAAGCTTCACTTCAGGTTTACTGTATCCCTTGGACCTTCTTATTGACGATGAAACACAGAAATTGCATCGGAATCAAGTACAAAAGGCACAATGCCGACTTAAGTACAAGAAGACTGACTCTTCTTTCCGTCAATGTTTTGAACCATTCCTGTGACGCTAGTTACAGATTCCGATGCTTCACTTCACCGTTACTGTATCCCTCTGACATTCTTATTGACGATGAAACACTGAAATTGCATCGGAATTAAATAGAAAAGGCACAATGCCGACTTAAGTACAAGAAGACTGACTCTTCCTACTGTCTATGATTTGAACCATTCCTGTGACACTAGTTATAGATTCCGATGCTTCAATTCAGGTTTACTGTATCCCTTGGACGTTCTTATTGACGATGAAACACAGAAATTGCATCGGAATTAAATAGAAAAGGCACAATGCCGACCTATGTACAAGAAGACAGACTCTCCTTACTGACTATGTTTTGAACCATTAATGTGACGCTAGTTACAGATTCCGATGCTTCACTTCAGGTTTACTGTATCCCTTGGACCTTCTTGTTGACGATGAAACACAGATACTGCATCTTAATTAAATACAAAAGGCACAATGCCAACTTAAGTCCAAGAGGACTGACTTTTCCTACTGTCTATGTTTTGAACCACTCCTGTGACACTAGTTACAGATTCCGATGCTTCACTTCAGGTTAACTGTATCCCTCTGACCTTCTTTTTGACGATGAAACACAGAAATGCCATCGGAATTAAATACAAAAGGCACAATGCCGACTTAAGTACAAGAATACTGACTCTTCCTACTGTCTATGTTTTGAACGATTCCTGTGACATTAGTTATTGATTCCGATGCTTCACTTCAGGTTTGCTGTATCCTTTGGACCTTGTAATTGGCGACGAAATGCAGAAATAGCTTCGGAATGAAAAACAAAAGGCACAATGCCGACTTAAGTACAAGACGACTGACTCTTCTTACTGACTGTTTTGAACCATTCCTGTGACACTTGTTATAGATTCCGATGCTTCACTTCAGGTTTACTGTATTCCTCTGACCTTCTTTTTGACAATGAAACACAGAAATTGCATCGGAATTAAATACAAGAGGCACAATGCCGACATAAGTACGAAGAAGACTGACTCTTCTTACTGTCTATGTTTTGAACCATTCCTGTGACACTAGTTATAGATTCCGATGCTTCACTTCAGGTTTACTGTATCCCCTGCACCTTCGTATTGACGATGAAACACAGATATTACATCGGAATTAAATACAAAAGGCACAATGCCGACTTAAGTACAAGAAGACTGACTCTTCTTACTGACTATGTTTGGAACCATTCCTGTGGCACTAGATATAGATTCCGATGCCTCACTTCAGGTTTACTGTTTCCCTCTGACCTTCTTATTGACGATGAAACACAGATATTGCATCGGAATTAAATAGAAAAGGCACAATGCCGACTTAAGTACAAGAAGACTGACTCTTCTTACTGACTATGTTTTGAACCATTCCTGTGACACTAGTTATAGATTCCGATGCTTCACTTCAGGTTTACTGTATCCCTCTGACCTTCTTATTGACGATGTAACACGGATATTGCATCGGAATTAAATACAAAAGGCACAATGCCGACTTAAGTACAAGAAGACTGACTCTTCCAACTGTCTATGTTTTGAACCATTCCTGTGACACTATTTACAGATTCCGATGCTTCACTTCAGCTTTACTGTATCCCTCTGACCTTCTTTTTGACGATGAAACACAGACATTGCATCGGAATTAAATACAAAAGGCACAATGCCGACTTAAGTACAAGAAGACTGACTCTTCCTACTGTCTATGTTTTGAACGATTACTGTGACATTAGTTATTGATTCCGATGCTTCACTTCACGTTTACTGTATCCTTTGGACCTTCTAATTGGCGACGAAATGCAGAAATAGCTTCGGAATTAAATACAAAAGGCACAATGCCGACTTAAGTACAAGAAGACTGACTCTTCTTACTGTTTGTTTTGAACCATTCCTGTGACACTAGTTATAGATTCCGATGCCTCACTTCAGGTTTATTGTATCCCTCTGGCCATCTTATTGACGATGAAACACAGATATTGCATCGGAATTAAATAGAAAAGGCACAATGCCGACTTAAATACAACATGACTGACTCTTCTTACTGACTATGTTTTGAACCATTCCTGTGACACTAGTTATGGATTCCGATGCTTCACTTCAGGTTTACTGTGTCCCTCTGACCTCCTTATTGACGATCAAACACAGAAAGTGCATCGGAATTAAATAGAAAAGGCACAATGCCGACTTAAGTACAAGAAGACTGACTCTTCTTACTATCTATGTTTTGAACCATTCCTGTGACACTAGTTATAGATTCCGATGCTTCACTTCAGGTTTACTGTATCCCTTGGACCTTCTTATTGACGATGAAACACAGAAATAGCATCGGATTTAAATACAAAAGGCACACTGCCGACTGAAGTACAAGAAGACTGACTCCTCTTTCTGTCTATGTTTTGAACCATTCCTGTGACGCTAGTTACAGATTCCGATGCTTCACTTCAGGGTTACTGTATCTCTCTGACATTCTTATTGACGATGAAACACTGAAATTCCATCGGAATTAAATAGAAAAGGCACAATGCCGACCTAAGTACAAGAAGACTGACTCTTCCTACTGTCTATGTATTGAACGATTCCTGTGACATTAGTTATTGTTTCCGATGCTTCACTTCAGGTTTACTGTATCCTTTGGACCTTCTAATTGGCGACGAAATGCATAAATAGCTATGGAATTAAATACAAAAGGCACAATGCCGACTTAAGTACAAGAAGACTGACTCTTCGTATTGACTATGCTTTGAACCATTCCTGTGACACTAGTTATAGATTACGATGATTCACTTAGGGATTACTGTATCCCTTGGCCCTTCTTATTGACGATGAAACACAGAAATTGCATCGGAATTAAATAGAAAAGGCAAAATGCCGACTTAAGTACAGGAAGACTGACTTTTCTTACTGACTATGTTTGGAACCCTTCCTGTGACACTAGTTATAGATTCCGATGCCTCACTTTAGGTTTACTGTATCCCTCTGACCTTCTTATTGACGATGAAACACAGAAATTCCATCGGAATTAAATAGAAAAGGCACAATGCCGACTACAGTACAAGAAGACTGACTCTTCTTGCTGTCTATGTTTTGAACCATTCCTGTGACACTAGTTATGGATTCCGAAGCTTCACTTCAGGTTTACTGTATCCCTTGGACCTTCTAATTGACGATGAAACACAGAAATTGCATCGGAATCAAGTACAAAAGGCACAATGCCGACTTAAGTACAAGAAGACTGACTCTTCTTTCCGTCAATGTTTTGAACCATTCCTGTGACGCTAGTTACAGATTCCGATGCTTCACTTCACCGTTACTGTATCCCTCTGACATTCTTATTGACGATGAAACACTGAAATTGCATCGGAATTAAATAGAAAAGGCACAATGCCGACTTAAGTACAAGAAGACTGACTCTTCCTACTGTCTATGATTTGAACCATTCCTGTGACACTAGTTATAGATTCCGATGCTTCAATTCAGGTTTACTGTATCCCTTGGACGTTCTTATTGACGATGAAACACAGAAATTGCATCGGAATTAAATAGAAAAGGCACAATGCCGACCTATGTACAAGAAGACAGACTCTCCTTACTGACTATGTTTTGAAACATTAATGTGACGCTAGTTACAGATTCCGATGCTTCACTTCAGGTTTACTGTATCCCTTGGACCTTCTTGTTGACGATGAAACACAGATACTGCATCTTAATTAAATACAAAAGGCACAATGCCAACTTAAGTACAAGAGGACTGACTTTTCCTACTGTCTATGTTTTGAACCACTCCTGTGACACTAGTTACAGATTCCGATGCTTCACTTCAGGTTAACTGTATCCCTCTGACCTTCTTTTTGACGATGAAACACAGAAATTGCATCGGAATTAAATACAAAAGGCACAATGCCGACTTAAGTACAAGAATACTGACTCTTCCTACTGTCTATGTTTTGAACGATTCCTGTGACATTAGTTATTGATTCCAATGCTTCACTTCAGGTTTGCTGTATCCTTTGGACCTTGTAATTGGCGACGAAATGCAGAAATAGCTTCGGAATGAAAAACAAAAGGCACAATGCCGACTTAAGTACAAGACGACTGACTCTTCTTACTGACTGTTTTGAACCATTCCTGTGACACTTGTTATAGATTCCGATGCTTCACTTCAGGTTTACTGTATCCCTCTGACCTACTTTTTGACGATGAAACACAGAAATTGTATCGGAATTAAATACAAGGGGCACAATGCCGACATAAGTACGAAGAAGACTGACTCTTCTTACTGTCTATGTTTTGAACCATTCCTGTGACACTAGTTATAGATTCCGATGCTTCACTTCAGGTTTACTGTATCCCTTGCACCTTCGTATTAACGATGAAACACAGATGTTACATCGGAATTAAATACAAAAGGCACAATGCCGACTTAAGTACAAGAAGGCTGACCGATCTTACTGTCTATGTTTAGAACCATTTCTGTGACACAAGTTATAGATTCCGATGCTTCACTTCGGGTTTAGTGTATCCCTCTCATCTTCTTATTGACGATGAAACACAGAAATTGAATCGGTATGAAACACAAAAGGCACAATGCCGACTTAAGTACAAGAAGAATGACTCTTCGTACTGACTATGTTTTGAACCATTCCTGTGATACTAGTTATAGATTATGATGATTCACTTCAGGATTACTGTATCCCTTGGACCTTCTTATTGACGATGAAACACAGAGATTGCATCGGAATTAAATACAAAAGGCACAATGCCGACTTAAGTACAAGAAGGCTGACCGATCTTACTGTCTATGTTTTGAACCATTCCTGTGACACTAGTTATGGATTCCGATGCTTCACTTCAGGTTTACTGTATCCCTCTGACCTCCTTATTGACGATCAAACACAGAAAGTGCATCGGAATTAAATAGAAAAGGCACAATGCCGACTTAAGTACAAGAAGACTGACTCTTCTTACTGTCTATGTTTTGAACCATTCCTGTGACACTAGTTATAGATTCCGATGCTTCACTTCAGGTTTACTGTATCCCTTGGACCTTCTTATTGACGATGAAACACAGAAATAGCATCGGATTTAAATACAAAAGGCACACTGCCGACTGAAGTACAAGAAGACTGACTCCTCTTTCTGTCTATGTTTTGAACCATTCCTGTGACGCTAGTTACAGATTCCGATGCTTCACTTCAGGGTTACTGTATCTCTCTGACATTCTTATTGACGATGAAACACTGAAATTCCATCGGAATTAAATAGAAAAAGCACAATGCCGACTTAAGTACAAGAAGACTGACTCTTCCTACTGTCTATGTATTGAACGATTCCTGTGACATTAGTTATTGTTTCCGATGCTTCACTTCAGGTTTACTGTATCCTTTGGACCTTCTAATTGGCGACGAAATGCATAAATAGCTTCGGAATTAAATACAAAAGGCACAATGCCGACTTAAGTACAAGAAGACTGACTCTTCGTATTGACTATGCTTTGAACCATTCCTGTGACACTAGTTATAGATTACGATGATTCACTTAGGGATTACTGTATCCCTTGGCCCTTCTTATTGACGATGAAACACAGAAATTGCATCGGAATTAAATAGAAAAGGCACAATGCCGACTTAAGTACAGGAAGACTGACTTTTCTTACTGACTATGTTTGGAACCCTTCCTGTGACACTAGTTATAGATTCCGATGCCTCACTTTAGGTTTACTGTATCCCTCTGACCTTCTTATTGACGATGAAACACAGAAATTCCATCGGAATTAAATAGAAAAGGCACAATGCCGACTACAGTACAAGAAGACTGACTCTTCTTGCTGTCTATGCTTTGAACCATTCCTGTGACACTAGTTACAGATTCCGAAGCTTCACTTCAGGTTTACTGTATCCCTTGGACCTTCTTATTGACGATGAAACACAGAAATTGCATCGGAATCAAGTACAAAAGGCACAATGCCGACTTAAGTACAAGAAGACTGATTCTTCTTTCCGTCAATGTTTTGAACCATTCCTGTGACGCTAGTTACAGATTCCGATACTTCACTTCACCGTTACTGTATCCCTCTGACATTCTTATTGACGATGAAACACTGAAATTGCATCGGAATTAAATAGAAAAGGCACAATGCCGACTTAAGTACAAGAAGACTGACTCTTCCTACTGTCTATGATTTGAACCATTCCTGTGACACTAGTTATAGATTCCGATGCTTCACTTCAGGTTTACTGTATCCCTTGGACGTTCTTATTGACGATGAAACACAGAAATTGCATCGGAATTAAATAGAAAAGGCACAATGCCGACTTATGTACAAGAAGACAGACTCTTCTTACTGACTATGTTTTGAACCATTAATGTGACGCTAGTTACAGATTCCGATGCTTCACTTCAGGTTTACTGTATCCCTTGGACCTTCTTGTTGACGATGAAACACAGATACTGCATCTTAATTAAATACAAAAGGCACAATGCCGACTTAAGTACAAGAGGACTGACTCTTCCTACTGTCTATGTTTTGAACCATTCCTGTGACAATAGTTACAGATTCCGATGATTCACTTCGGGTTAACTGTATCCCTCTGACCTTCGTTTTGACGATGAAACACAGAAATTGCATCGGAATTAAATACAAAAGGCACAATGCCGACTTAAGTACAAGAATACTGACTCTTCCTACTGTCTATGTTTTGAACGATTCCTGTGACATTAGTTATTGATTCCGATGCTTCACTTCAGGTTTGCTGTATCCTTTGGACCTTGTAATTGGCGACGAAATGCAGAAATAGCTTCGGAATGAAAAACAAAAAGCACAATGCCGTCTTAAGTACAAGACGACTGACTCTTCTTACTGACTGTTTTGAACCATTCCTGTGACACTTGTTATAGATTCCGATGCTTCACTTCAGGTTTACTGTATCCCTCTGACCTACTTTTTGACGATGAAACACAGAAATTGCATCGGAATTAAATACAAAAGGCACAATGCCGACATAAGTACGAAGAAGACTGAATCTTCTTACTGTCTATGTTTGAACCATTCCTGTGACACTAGTTATAGATTCCGATGCTTCACTTCAGGTTTACTGTATCCCTTGCACCTTCGTATTGACGATGAAACACAGATATTACATCGGAATTAAATACAAAATGCACAATGCCGACTTAAGTACAAGAAGACTGACCGATCTTACTGTCTATGTTTAGAACCATTTCTGTGACACAAGTTATAGATTCCGATGCTTCACTTCGGGTTTACTGTATCCCTCTCACCTTCTTATTGACGATGAGACACAGAAATTGAATCGGAATTAAATACAAAAGGCACAATGCCGACTTAAGTACAAGAAGACTGACTCTTCTTACTGACTATGCTTGGTACCATTCCTGTGACACTAGTTATAGATTCCGAAGCCTCACTTCAGGTTTACTGTTTCCCTCTGACCTTCTTATTGACGATGAAACACAGATATTGCATCGGAACTAAATAGAAAAGGCACAATGCCGACTTAAGTACAAGAAGACTGACTCTTCTTACTGACTATGTTTTGATCCATTCCTGTGACACTAGTTATAGATTCCGATGCTTCACTTCAGGTTTACTGTATCCCTCTGACCTTCTTATTGACGATGAAACACGGATATTGCATCGGAATTAAATACAAAAGGCACAATGCCGACTTAAGTACAAGAAGACTGACTCTTCCAACTGTCTATGTTTTGAACCATTCCTGTGACACTATTTACAGATTCCGATGCTTCACTTCAGCTTTACTGTATCCCTCTGACCTTCTTTTTGACGATGAAACACAGGAATTGCATCGGAATTAGATACAAAAGGCACAGTGCCGACTTAAGTACAAGAAGACTGACTCTTCCTACTGTCTATGTTTTGAACGATTACTGTGACATTAGTTATTGATTCCGATGCTTCACTTCACGTTTACTGTATCCTTTGGACCTTCTAATTGGCGACGAAATGCAGAAATAGCTTCGGAATTAAATACAAAAGGCACAATGCCGACTTAAGTACAAGAAGACTGACTCTTCTTACTGACTGTTTTGAACCATTCCTGTGACACTTGTTATAGATTACGATGATTCACTTCAGGTTTACTGTATCCCTTGGACCTTCTTATTGACGATGAAACACAGAAATTGCATCGGAATTAAATAGAAACGGCACAATGCCGACTTAAGTACAAGAAGACTGACTCTTCTTACTGACTATGTTTGGCACCATTCCTGTGACACTAGTTATAGATTCCGATGCCTCACTTCAGGTTTACTGTATCCCTCTGACCTTACTATTGACGATGAAACACAGATATTGCATCGGAATTAAATACAAAAGGCACAATGCCAGCATAAGTACAAGAAGACTGACTCTTCTTACTGACTATGTTTTGAACCATTCCTGTGACATTAGTTATAGATTCCGATGCTTCACTTCAGGTTTACTCTATCCCTAGGACCTTCGTATTGACGATGAAACACAGAAATTGGATCGGAACTAAATACAAAAGGCACAATGCCGACTTAAGTACAAGAAGACTGACCCTTCCCACTGTCTATGTTTGAACGATTCCTGTGACATTGGTTATAGATTCCGATGCTTCACTTCAGGTTTACTATATCCTTTGGACCTTCTTATTGGCGACGAAATACAGAAATTGCATTGGAATTAAATAGAAAAGGCACATTGCTGACTTTAGTAAAAGAAGACTGACTCTTATTACTGTCTATGTTTTGAACCATTCCTGTGACACTAGTTATAGATTCCGATGCTTCACTTCAGGTTTACTGTATCCCTCGGACCTTCTTATTGACGATGAAACACAGAAAATGCATCGGAATTAAATACAAATGGAACAATGCCGACTTAAGTACAAGAGGATTGACTCTTCTTACTGACGGTTTCGAACCATTCCTGTGCCCAAGTAATAGATTCCGATGCTTCACTTCAGGTTTACTGTATCCCTTGGATCTTCTTATTGACGATGAAACACAGAAAATGCATCGGAATTAAATAAAAAAGGCACAATGCCGACTTAAGTACAAGAAGACTGACCCTTCTTACTGTCTATGTTTAGAACCATTCCTGTGACACTAGTTATAGATTCGGATGCTTCATTTCAGGTTTACTGTATCCCTCTGACCTTCTTATTGACGATGAAACACAGAAATTGCATCGGAATTAAATACAAAAGGCACAATGACGACTTAAGTACAAGAAGACTAACTCTTCGTACTGACTTTGATTTGAACCATTCCTGTGACGCTAGTTACAGATTCCGAGGCTTCACTTCAGGTTTACTGTATCCCTTGGACCTTCTTATTGACGATGAAACAAAGATATTGCATCGGAATTAAATACAAAAGGCACAATGCCAACTTAAGTACAAGAAGACTGACTCTTCCTACTGTCTATGTTTTGAACGATTCGTGTGACATTAGTTATTTATTCCGATGCTTCACTTCAGGATTACTGTATCCTTTGGACCTTCTAATTGCCGAGGAAATGCATAAATAGCTTCGGAAATAAATACAAAAGGCACAATGCCGACTTAAGTTCAAGAAGACTGACCCTTCTTACTGACTATGTTTGGAACCATTCCTGTGACACTAGTAATAGATTCCGATGCCTCACTTTAGGTTTACTGTATCCCTCTGACCTTCTTATTGAGGATGAAACACAGAAATTCCATCGGAATTAAATAAAAAAGGCACAATGCCGACTTCAGTACAAGAAAACTGACTCTTCTTGCTGTCTATGTTTTGAACCATTCCTGTGACACTAGTTATAGATTCCGAAGCTTCACTTCAGGTTTACTGTATCCCTTGGACCTTCTTATTGACAATGAAACACAGATATTGCATCGGAATTAAGTACAAAAGGCACAATGCCGACTTAAGTACAAGAAGACTGACTCTTCTTTCTGTCTATGTTTTGAACCATTCCTGTGACGCTAGTTACAGATTCCGATGCTTCACTTCACCGTTACTGTATCCCTCTGACATTCTTATTGACGATGAAAAACTGAAATTGCATCGGAATTAAATAGAAAAGGCACAATGCCCAATTAAGTACAAGAAGACTGACTCTTCCTACTGTCTATGATTTGAACCATTCCTGTGACACTAGTTATAGATTCCGATGCTTCACTTCAGGTTTACTGTATCCCTTGGACGTTCTTATTGACGATGAAACACAGAAATTGCATCGGAATTAAATAGAAAAGGCACAATGCCGACTTATGTACAAGAAGACAGACTCTTCTTACTGACTATGTTTTGAACCATTAATGTGACGCTAGTTACAGATTCCGATGCTTCACTTCAGGTTTACTGTATCCCTTGGACCTTCTTGTTGACGATGAAACACAGATACTGCATCTTAATTAAATACAAAAGGCACAATGCCGACTTAAGTACAAGTGGACTGACTCTTCCTACTGTCTATGTTTTGAACCATTCTTGTGACACTAGTTACAGATTCCGAAGCTTCACTTCAGGTTAACTGTATCCCTCTGACCTTCTTTTAGACGATGAAACACAGAATTTGCATCGGAATTAAATACAAAAGGCACAATGCCGACTTAAGTACAAGAATACTGACTCTTCCTACTGTCTATGTTTTGAACGATTCCTGTGACATTAGTTATTGATTCCGATGCTTCACTTCGGGTTTGCTGTATCCTTTGGACCTTGTAATTGGCGACGAAATGCAGAAATAGCTTCGGAATGAAAAACAAAAGGCACAATGCCGACTTGAGTACAAGACGACTGACTCTTCTTACGGACTGTTTTGAACCATTCCTGTGACACTTGTTATAGATTCCGATGCTTCACTTCAGGTTTACTGTATCCCTCTGACCTTCTTTTTGACGATGAAACACAGAAATTGCATCGGAATTAAATACAAAAGGCACAATGCCGATATAAGTACGAAGAAGACTGACTCTTCTTACTGTCTATGTTTTGAACCATTCCTGTGACACTAGTTATAGATTCCGATGCTTCACTTCAGGTTTACTGTATCCCTTGCACCTTCGTATTGACGATGAAACACAGATATTACATCGGAATTAAATACAAAAGGCACAATGCCGACTTAAGTACAAGAAGACTGACCGATCTTACTGTCTATGTTTAGAACCATTCCTGTGACACAAGTTATAGATTCCGATGCTTCACTTCGGGTTTACTGTATCCCTCTCACCTTCTTATTGACGATGAGACACAGAAATTGAATCGGAATTAAATACAAAGGGCACAATGCCGACTTAAGTACAAGAAGACTGACTCTTCTTACTGACTATGTTTGGAACCACTCCTGTGACACTAGTTATAGATTCCGATGCCTCACTTCAGGTTTACTGTATCCCTCTGACCTTCTTATTGACGATGAAACACAGATATTGCATCGGAATTAAATAGAAAAGGCACAATGCTGACTTAAGTACAAAAAGACTGACTCTTCTTACTGACTATGTTTTGAACCATTCCTGTGACACTAGTTATAGATTCCGATGCTTCACTTCAGGTTTACTGTATCCCTCTGACCCTCTTATTGACTATGAAACACGGATATTGCATCGGAATTAAATACAAAAGGCACAATGCCGACTTAAGTACAAGAAGACTGACTCTTCCAACTGTCTATGTTTTGAACCATTCCTGTGACACTATTTACAGATTCCGATGCTTCACTTCAGCTTTACTGTATCCCTCCGACATTCTTTTTGACGATGAAACACAGAAATTGCATCGGAAATAGATACAAAAGGCACAATGCCGACTTAAGTACAAGAAGACTGACTCTTCCTACTGTCTATGTTTTGAACGATTACTGTGACATTAGTTATTGATTCCGATGTTTCACTTCACGTTTACTGTATCCTTTGGACCTTCTAATTGGCGACTAAATGCAGAAATAGCTTCGGAATTAAATACAAAAGGCACAATGCCGACTTAAGTACAAGAAGACTGACTCTTCTTACTGACTGTTTTGAACCATTCCTGTGACACTTGTTATAGATTACGATGGTTCACTTCAGGTTTACTGTATCCCTTGGACCTTCTTTTTGACGATGAAACACAGAAATTGCATCGGAATTAAATAGAAACGGAACAATGCCGACTTAAGTACAAGAAGACTGACTCTTCTTACTGACTATGTTTGGAACCATTCCTGTGACACTAGTTATAGATTCCGATGCCTCACTTCAGGTTTACTGTATCCCTCTGACCTTACTATTGACGATGAAACACAGATATTGCATCGGAATTAAATACAAAAGGCACAATGCCAACATAAGTACAAGAAGACTGACTCTTCTTACTGACTATGTTTTGAACCATTCCTGTGACATTAGTTATAGATTCCGATGCTTCACTTCAGGTTTACTCTATCCCTAGGACCTTTGTATTGACGATTAAACACAGAAATTGAATCGGAACTAAATACAAAAGGCACAATGCCGACTTAAGTACAACAAGACTGACCCTTCCTACTGTCTATGTTTGAACGATTCCTGTGACATTGGTTATAGATTCCGATGCTTCACTTCAGGTTTACTATATCCTTTGGACCTTCTTATTGGCGACGAAATACAGAAATTGCATTGGAATTAAATAGAAAAGGCACATTGCTGACTTTAGTACAAGAAGACTGACTCTTCTTACTGTCTATGTTTTGAACCATTCCTGTGACACTAGTTATAGATTCCGATGCTTCACTTCAGGTTTACTGTATCCCTCGGACCTTCTTATTGACGATGAAACACAGAAAATGCATCGGAATTAAATACAAATGGAACAATGCCGACTTAAGTACAAGAGGATTGACTCTTCTTACTGACTGTTTCGAACCATTCCTGTGCCCAAGTAATAGATTCCGATGCTTCACTTCAGGTTTACTGTATCCCTTGGACCTTCTTATTGACGATGAAACACAGAAAATGCATCGGAATTAAATAAAAAAGGCACAATGCCGACTTAAGTACAAGAAGACTGACCCTTCTTACTGTCTATGTTTAGAACCATTCCTGTGACACTAGTTATAGATTCCGATGCTTCATTTCACGTTTACTGTATCCCTCTGACCTTCTTATTGACGATGAAACACAGAAACTGCATCGGAATTAAATACAAAAGGCACAATGACGACATAAGTACAAGAAGACTAACTCTTCGTACTGACTTTGATTTGAACCATTCCTGTGACGCTAGTTACAGATTCCGATGCTTCACTTCAGGTTTACTGTATCCCTTGGACCTTCTTGTTGACGATGAAACAAAGATATTGCATCGGAATTAAATACAAAAGGCACAATGCCGACTTAAGTACAAGAAGACTGACTCTTCCTACTGTCTATGTTTTGAACGATACGTGTGACATTAGTTATTTATTCCGATGCTTCACTTCAGGATTACTGTATCCTTTGGACCTTCTAATTGCCGACGAAATGCATAAATAGCTTCGGAATTAAATACAAAAGGCACAATGCCGACTTAAGTTCAAGAAGACTGACTCTTCCTACTGACTATGTTTTGAACCATTCATGTGACACTAGTTATAGATTCCGATGCCTCACTTTAGGTTTACTGTATCCCTCTGACCTTCTTATTGACGATGAAACACAGAAATTCCATCGGAATTAAATAGAAAAGGCACAATGCCGACTTCAGTACAAGAAGACTGACCCTTCTTGCTGTCTATGTTTTGAACCATTCCTGTGACACTAGTTATAGATTCCGAAGCTTCACTTCAGGTTTACTGTATCCCTTGGACCTTCTTATTGACAATGAAACACAGAAATTGCATCGGAATTAAGTACAAAAGGCACAATGCCGACTTAAGTACAAGAAGACTGACTCTTCTTTCTGTCTATGTTTTGAACCATTCCTGTGACGCTAGTTACAGATTCCGATGCTTCACTTCACCGTTACTGTATCCCTCTGACATTCTTATTGACGATGAAACACAGAAATTGCATCGGAATTAAATACAAAAAGCACAATGCCGACATAAGAACAAGAAGACTGACTCTTCCTACTGTCTATATTTTGAACCATTCCTGTGACACTAGTTATAGATTCCGATGCTTCACTTCAGGTTTACTGTATCCCTTGGACGTTCTTATTGACGATGAAACACAGAAATTGCATCGGAATTAAATAGAAAAGGCAAAATGCCGACTTAAGTACAAGAAGACTGACTCTTCTTACTGACTATGTTTTGAACCATTAATGTGACGCTAGTTACAGATTCCGATGCTTCACTTAAGGTTTACTGTATCCCTTGGACCTTCTTGTTGACGATGAAACACAGATACTGCATCTTAATTAAATACAAAAGTCACAATGTTGACTGAAGTACAAGAGGACTGACTCTTCCTACTGTCTATGTTTTGAACCATTCCTGTGACACGAGTTACAGATTCCGATGCTTCACTTCAGGTTAACTGTATCCCTCTGACCTTCTTTATGACGATGAAACACAGAAATTGCATCGGAATTAAATACAAAAGGCACAATGCCGACTTAAGTACAAGAATACTGACTCTTCCTACTGTCTATGTTTCGAACGATTCCTGTGACATTAGTTATTGATTCCGATGCTTCACTTCAGGTTTGCTGTATCCCTTGGACCTTGTAATTGGCGACGAAATGCAGAAATAGCTTCGGAATGAAAAACAAAAGGCACAATGCCGACTTAAGTACAAGACGACTGACTCTTCTTACGGACTGTTTTGAACCATTCCTGTGACACTTCTTATAGATTCCGATGCATCGCTTCAGGCTTACTGTATCCCTCGGACCTTCTTTTTGACGATGAAACACAGAAATTGCATCGGAATTAAATACAAAAGGCACAATGCCGACTTAAGTACAAGAAGACTGACTCATCCTACTGTCTATGTTTTGAACGATTCCTGTGACATTAGTTATAGATTCCGATGCTTCACTTCAGGTTTACTGTATCCTTTGGACCTTCTTATTGACGATGAAACACAGAAAATGCATCGGAATTAAATACAAAAGGCACAATGCCGACTTACGTACAAGAAGATTGTCTCTTCTTACTGACTGTTTTGAACCATTCCTGTGACACTACTTATAGATTCCGATGCTTCACATCAGGTTTACTGTATCCCTCTGACCTTCTTTTTGATGATGAAACACAGATATTGCATCGGAATTAAATAGAAAAGGCACAATGCCGACTTAAATACAAGAAGACTGACTCTTCTTACTGACTATGTTTTGAACCATTCCTGTGACACTAGTTATGGATTCCGATGCTTCACTTCAGGTTTACTGTATCCCTCTGACCTCCTTATTGACGATGAAACACTGAAAGTGCATCGGAATTAAATAGAAAAGGCACAATGCCGACTTAAGTACAAGAAGACTGACTCTTCTTACTGTCTATGTTTTGAACCATTCCTGTGACACTAGTTATAGATTCCGATGCTTCACTTCAGGTTTACTGTATCCCTTGGACCTTCTTATTGTCGATGAAACACAGAAATAGCATCGGATTTAAATACAAAGGGCACACTGCCAACTGAAGTACAAGAAGACTGACACCTCTTTCTGTCTATGTTTTGAACCATTCCTGTGACGCTAGTTACAGATTCCGATGCTTCACTTCAGGTTTACTCTACCCCTCTGACCTTCTTATTGACGATGAAGCACAGAAATTGCTTCGGAATTAATTACAAAAGGCACAATGCCGACTTAAGTACAAGAAGACTGACTCTTCTTACTGTCTAAGTTTTGAACCATTCCTGTGACACTAGTTATAGATTCCGATGCTTCACTTCAGATTTACTGTATCCCTTGCACCTTCTTATTGACGATGAAACACAGATATTGCATCGGTATTAAGTACAAAAGGCACAATGCCGTTTTAAGTACAAGAAGACTGACCCTTCTTACTGTCTATGTTTTGAACCATTCCTGTGAGACTAGTTATAGATTCCGATTCCTCACTTTAGGTTTACTGTATCCCTCTGACCTTCTTATTGACGATGAAACAGAGAAATTGCACCGGTATTAAATACAAATGGCACAATGCCAACATAAGTACAAGAAGACTGACTCTTCTTACTGACTATGTTTTGAACCATTCCTGTGACACTAGTTATAGATTCCGATGCTTCACTTTAGGTTTACTGTATCCCTTGGACCTTCGTATTGACGATGAAACACAGAAATTGCATCGGAATTAAATACAAAAGGCACAATGCCGACTTAAGTACAAGAAGACTGACTCTTCTTACTAACTATGTTTTGATCCATTCCTGTGACATTAGTTACAGATTCCGATGCTTCACTTCAGGTTTACTCTATCCCTAGGACCTTCTTATTGACAATGAAACACAGAAATTGCATCGGAACTAAATACAAAAGGCACAATGCCGACTTAAGTACAAGAAGACTGACCCTTCCTACTGTCTATGTTTGAACGATTCCTGTGACATTGGTTATAGATTCCGATGCTTCACTTCAGGTTTACTATATCCTTTGGACCTTCATATTGGCGACGAAATACAGAAATTGCATTGGAATTAAATAGAAAAAAAGCACATTGCCGACTTAAATACACGAAGACTGACTCTTCTTACTGTCTATGTTTTGAACCATCCCTGTGACACTAGTTATAGATTTCGATGCTTCACTTCAGGTTTACTGTATCCCTTGGACCTTCTTATTGACGATGATACACAGAAAATGCATCGGAATTAAATACAAAAGGCACAATGCCGACTTAAGTACAAGAAGGTTGACTCTTCTTACTGACTGTTTCGAACCATTCCTGTGACACTAGTTATAGATTCCGATGCTTCACTTCAGGTTTACTCTACCCCTCTGACCTTCTGATTGACGATGAAGCACAGAAACTGCATCGTAATTAAATACAAAAGGCACAATGCCGACTTAAGTACAAGAAGACTGACTCTTCTTACTGTCTATGATTTGAACCATTCCTGTGACACTAGTTATAGTTTCCGATGCTTCACTTCAGATTTACTGTATCCCTCTGACCTTCTTATTGACGATGAAACACAGAAATTGCATTGGAATTAAATACAAGAGGCACAATGCCCACTTAAGTAGAAGAAGACTGACTCTTCGTACTGACTATGTTTTGAACCATTCCTGTGACACTAGTTATAGATTACGATGATTCACTTCAGGTTTACTGTATCCCTTGGACCTTCTTATTGACGATGAAACACAGAAATTGCATCGGAATTAAATACAAAAGGCACAATGACGTCTTAAGTACAAGAAGACTGACTCTTCTTACTGACTATGATTTGAACCATTCCTGTGACGCTAGTTACAGATTCCGATGCTTCACTTCAGGTTCACTGTATCCCTTGGACCTTCTCATTGACGATGAAACACAGATATTGCATCGGAATTAAATATAAAAGGCACAACGACGACTTAAGTACAAGAAGACTTACTCTTCCTACTGTCTATGTTTTGAACCATTCCTGTGACAGTAGTTACAGATTCCGATGCTTCACTTCAGGTTTACTGTATCCCTCTGACCTTCTTATTGACGATGAAACACAGATATTGCATCGGAATTAAATACAAAAGGCACAATGACGACTTAAGTACAAGAAGACTGACTCTTCTTTCTGTCTATGTTTTGAACCATTCCTGTGACGCTAGTTACAGATTCCGATGCTTCACTTCAGGGTTGCTGTATCCCTCTGACATTCTTATTGACGATGAAACACTGAAATTGCATCGGAATTAAATAGAAAAGGCACAATGCCGACTTAAGTACAAGAAGACTGACTCTTCCTACAGTCTATGATTTGAACCATTCCTGTGACACTAGTTACAGATTCCGATGCTTCACTTCAGGTTTACTGTATCCCTTGGACCTTCTTATTAACGATGAAACACAGATATTGCATCGGAATTAAATACAAAAGGCACAATGACGACTTAAGTACAAGAAGACTGACTCTTCCTACTGTCTATGTTTTGAACCATTCCTGTGACACTAGATATAGATTATGATGATTCACTTCAGGATTACTGTATCCCTTGGACCTTCTTATTGACGATGAAACACAGAAATTGCATCGGAATTAAATAGAAAAGGCACAATGCCGACTTAAGTACAAGAAGACTGACTCTTCTTACTGACTACGTTTTGAACCATTCCTGTGACACTAGTTATGGATTCCGATGCTTCACTTCAGGTTTACTGTATCCCTCTGACCTCCTTATTGACGATGAAACACAGAAAGTGCATCGGAATTAAATAGAAAAGGCACAATGCCGACTTAAGTACAAGAAGACTGACTCTTCTTACTGTCTATGTTTTGAACCATTCCTGTGACACTAGTTATAGATTCCGATGCTTCACTTCAGGTTTACTGTATCCCTCTGACCTTCTTATTGACGATGAAACACAGAAATTGCATCGGAATTAAATACAAAAGGCACAATGCCGACTTAAGTACAAGAAGACTGACTCTTCTAACTGACTGTTTTGAACCATTCCTGTGACACTTGTTATAGATTCCGATGCTTCACTTCAGGTTTACTGTATCCCTCTGACCTTCTTATTGACGATGAAACACAGAAATTGCATCGGTATGAAATACAAAAGGCACAATTCCGAATTAAGTACAAGAAGAATGACTCTCCGTACTGACTATGTTTTGAACCATTCCTGTGACACTAGTTATAGATTATGATGATTCACTTCAGGATTACTGTATCCCTTGGACCTTCTTATTGACGATGAAACACAGAAATTGCATCGGAATTAAATAGTAAAGGCACAATGCCGACTTAAGTACAAGAAGACTGACTCTTCTTACTGACTACGATTTTAACCATTCCTGTGACACTAGTTATGGATTCCGATGCTTCACTTCAGGTTTACTGCATCCCTCTGAACTTCTTATTGACGATGAAACACAGAAAGTGCATCGGAATTAAATAGAAAAGGCACAAAGCCGACTTAAGTACAAGAAGACTGACTCTTCTTACTGTCTATGTTTTGAACCATTCCTGTGACACTAGTTATAGATTCCGATGCTTCACTTCTGGTTTACAGTATCCCTTGGACCTTCTTATTGACGATGAAACACAGAAATAGCATCGGATTTAAATACAAAGGGCACACTGCCGACTGAAGTACAAGAAGACTGACACCTCTTTCTGTCTATGTTTTGAACCATTCCTGTGACGCTAGTTACAGATTCCGATGCTTCACTTCAGGGTTACTGTATCCCTCTGACATTCTTATTGACGATGATACACTGAAATTGCATCGGAATTAGATAGAAAAGGCACAATGCCGACTTATGTACAAGAAGCCTGACCCCTCCTACTGTCTATGTTTTGAACCATTCCTGTGACACTAGTTATAGATTCCGATGCTTCACTTCAGGTTTACTGTATCCCTTGGACGTTCTTATTGACGATGAAACACAGAAATTGCATCGGAATTAAATACAAAAAGCACAATGCCGACTTAAGAACAAGAAGACTGACTCTTCTTACTGACTATGTTTTGAACCATTCCTGTGACGCTAGTTACAGATTCCGATGCTTCACTTCAGGTTTACTGTATCCCTTGGACGTTCTTATTGACGATGAAACACAGATATTGCATCGGAATTAAATACAAAAGGCACAATGCCGACTTAAGTACAAGAGGACTGACTCTTCCTACTGTCTATGATTTTAATCATTCCTGTGACACTAGTTACAGATTCCGATGCTTCACTTCAGGTTTACGGTATCCCTCTGACCTTCTTTTAACGATGAAACACAGACATTGCATCGGAATTAAATACAAAAGGCACAATGCCGACTTAAGTACAAGAAGTTTGACTCTTCTTACTGACTGTTTCGAACCATTCCTGTGACACTAGTTATAGATTCCGATGCTTCACTTCAGGTTTACTCTACCTCTCTGACCTTCTTATTGACGATGAAGCACAGAAATTGCATCGGAATTAAATAAAACAGGCACAATGCCGACTTAAGTACAAGAAGACTGACTCTTCTTACTGTCTAAGTTTTGAACCATTCCTGTGACACTAGTTATAGATTCCGATGCTTCACTTCAGATTTACTGTATCCCTTGCACCTTCTTATTGACGATGAAACACAGCTATTGCATCGGTATTAAGTACAAAAGGCACAATGCCGTTTTAAGTACAAGAAGACTGACCCTTCTTACTGTCTATGTTTTGAACCATTCCTGTGACACTAGTTATAGATTCCGATGCCTCACTTCATTTTTACTGTATCCCTTGGACGTTCTTATTGACGATGAAACACAGAAATTGCATTGGAATTAAGTACAAAAAGCACAATGCCGACTTAAGTACAAGAAGACTGACTCTTCTTACTGCTTATGGTTTGAACCATTCCTGTGACACTAGTTATAGATTCCGATGCTTCACTTTAGATTTACTGTATCCCTTGGACCTTCGAATTGACGCTGAAACACAGAAAATGCATCGGAATTAAATACAAAAGGCACAATGCCGACTTAAGGAAAAGAAGACTGACTCTTCTTACTGACTATGATTTGAACCATTCCTGTGACACTAGTTATAGATTCCGATGCTTCACTTCAGGTTTACTGTATCACTCTGACCTTCTTATTGACGATGAGACACAGAAATTGCATCGGAATTAAATACAAAAGGTACAATGCCGACATAAGTACAAGAAGACTGACTCTTCTTACTGACTATGTTTGGAACCATTCCTGTGACACTAGTTATAGATTCCGATACCTCACTTCAGGTTTACTCTATCCCTCTGACCTTCTTATTGACGATGAAAGGCAGATATTGCATCGGAATTAAATAGAAAAGGCACAATGCCTACTTAAGTACAAGAAGACTGACTCTTCTTACTGACTATGTTTTGAACTATTCCTGTGACACTAGTTATAGTTTCCGATGCTTCACGTCAGGTTTACTGTATCCCTCTGACCTCCTTATTGTCGATGAAACACAGATATTGCATCGGAATTAAATACAAAAGGCACAATGCCGACTTAAGTACAAGAAGACTGACTCTTCCAACTGTCTATGTTTTGAACCATTCCTGTGACACTACTTATAGATTCCGATGCTTCACTTTAGGTTTCCTGTATCCCTTGGACCTTCGCATTGACGATGAAACACAGAAAGTGCATCGGAATTAATTACAAAAGGCACATTGCCGACTTAAGTACAAGAAGACTGACTCTTCTTACTAACTATGTTTTGATCCATTCCTGTGACATTAGTTACAGATTCCGATGCTTCACTTCAGGTTTACTCTATCCCTAGGACCTTCTTATTGACGATGAAACACAGAAATTGCATTGGAACTAAATACAAAAGGCACAATGCCGACTTAAGTACAAGAAGACTGACCCTTCCTACTGTCTATGTTTGAACGATTCCTGTGACATTGGTTATAGATTCCGATGCTTCACTTCAGGTTTACTATATCCTTTGGACCTTTATATTGGCGACGAAATACAGAAATTGCATAGGAATTAAATAGAAAAAGCACATTGCCGACTTAAATATAAGAAGACTGACTCTTCTTACTGTCTATGTTTTGAACCATTCCTGTGACACTAGTTATAGATTCCGGTGCTTCACTTCAGGTTTACTGTATCCCTTGGACCTTCTTATTGACGATGATACACAGAAAATGCATCGGAATTATATACAAAAGGCACAATGCCGACTAAAGTACAAGAAGATTGACTCTTCTTACTGACTGTTTCGAACCATTCCTGTGACACTAGTTATAGATTCCGATGCCTCACTTCAGGTTTACTCTACCCCTCTGACCCTCTTATTGACGATGAAGCACAGAAATTGCATCGGAATTAATTACAAAAGGCACAATGCCGACTTAAGTACAAGAAGACTGACTCTTCTTACTGACTATGATTTGAACCATTCCTGTGACGCTAGTTACAGATTCCGATGCTTCACTTCAGGTTTACTGTATCCCTTGGACCTTCTTATTGACGATGAAACACAGATATTGCATCGGAATTAAATACAAAAGGCACAATGACGACTTAAGTAGAAGAAGACTGACTCTTCGTACTGACTATGTTTCGAACCATTCCTGTAACAGTAGTTACAGATTCCGATGCTTCACTTCAGGTTTACTGTATCCCTCTGACCTTCTTATTGGCGATGAAACACAGATATTGCATCGGAATTAAATACAAAAGGCACAATGACGACATAAGTACAAGAAGACTGACTCTTCTTTCTGTCTATGTTTTGAACCATTCCTCTGACGCTAGTTACAGATTCCGATGCTTCACTTCAGGGTTGCTGTAACCCTCTGACATTCTTATTGACGATGAAACACTGAAATTGCATCGGAATTAAATAGAAAAGGCACAATGCCGACTTAAGTACAAGAAGACTGAATCTTCCTACAGTCTATGATTTGAACCATTCCTGTGACACTAGTTATAGATTCCGATGCTTCACTTCAGGTTTACTGTATCCCTTGGACGTTCTTATTGACGATGAAACACAGTAATTGCATTGGAATTAAGTACAAAAGGCACAATGCCGACTTAAGTACAAGAAGACTGACTCTTCTTACTGCCTATGGTTTGAACCATTCCTGTGACACTAGTTATAGATTCCGATGCTTCACTTTAGATTTACTGTATCCCTTGGACCTTCGAATTGACGCTGAAACACAGAAAATGCATCGGAATTAAATACAAAAGGCACAATGCTGACTTAAGGAAAAGAAGACTGACTCTTCTTACTGACTATGTTTTGAACCATTCCTGTGACACTAGTTATAGATTCCGATGCTTCACTTCAGGTTTACTGTATCCCTCTGACCTTCTTATTGACGATGAGACACAGACATTGCATCGGAATTAAATACAAAAGGCACAATGCCGACATAAGTACAAGAAGACTGACTCTTCTTACTGACTATGTTTGGAACCATTCCTGTGACACTAGTTATAGATTCCGATGCCTCACTTCAGGTTTACTCTATCCCTCTGACCTTCTTATTGACGATGAAACACAGATATTGCATCGGAATTAAATAGAAAAGGCACAATGCCTACTTAAGTACAAGAAGACTGACTCTTCTTACTGACTATGTTTTGAACCATTCCTGTGACACTAGTTATAGTTTCCGATGCTTCACTTCAGGTTTACTGTATCCCTCTGACCTCCTTATTGACGATGAAACACAGATATTGCATCGGAATTAAATACAAAAGGCACAATGCCGACTTAAGTACAAGAAGACTGACTCTTCCAACTGTCTATGTTTTGAACCATTCCTGTGACACTAGTTATAGATTCCGATGCTTCACTTCAGGTTTACTGTATCCCTTGGACGTTCTTATTGACGATGAAACACAGAAATTGCATCGGAATTAAATACAAAAAGCACAATGCCGACTTAAGAACAAGAAGACTGACTCTTCTTACTGCCTATGTTTTGAACCATTCCTGTGACGCTAGTTACAGATTCCGATGCTTCACTTCAGGTTAACTGTATCCCTTGGACCTTCTTGTTGACGATGAAACACAGATATTGCATCGGAATTAAATACAAAAGGCACAATGCCGACTTAAGTACAAGAGGACTGACTCTTCCTACTGTCTATGTTTTTAACCATTCCTGTGACACTAGTTACAAATTCCGATGCTTCAATTCAGGTTTACGGTATCCCTCTGACCTTCTTTTAACGATGAAACACAGAAATTGCATCGGAATTAAATACAAAAGACACAATGCCGACTTAAGTACATGAAGACTGACTCTTCCTACTGTCTATGTTCTGAACGATTCCTGTGACATTAGTTATAGATTCCGATGCTTCACTTCAGGTTTACTGTATCCCTTGGACGTTCTTATTGACGATGAAACACAGAAATTGCATCGGAATTAAATACAAAAAGCACAATGCCTACTTAAGTACAAGAAGACTGACTCTTCTTGCTGTCTAAGATTTGAACCATTCCTGTGACACTAGTTATAGATTCCGATGCTTCACTTAGGATTTACTGTATCCCTTGCACCCTCTTATTGATGATGAAACACAGATATTGCATCGGTATTAAGTACAAATGCACAATGCCGTTTTAAGTACAAGAAGACTGACCCTTCTTACTGTCTATGTTTTGAACCATTCCTGTGACACTAGTTATAGATTCCGATGCATCACTTCAGGTTCACTCTACCCCTCTGACCTTCTTATTGACGATGAAACAGAGAAATTGCATCGGTATTAGATACAAAAGGCACAATGCCAACATAAGTACAAGAAGACTGACTCTTCTTACTGACTATGTTTTGAACCATTCCTGTGACACTAGTTATAGATTCCGATGCTTCACTTTAGGTTTACTGTATCCCTTGGACCTTCGTATTGACGATGAAACACAGAAATTGCATCGGAACTAAATACAAAAGGCACAATGCCGACTTAAGTACAAGAAGACTGACCCTTCCTACTGTCTATGTTTGAACGATTCCTGTGACATTGGTTATAGATTCCGATGCTTCACTTCAGGTTTACTATATCCTTTGGACCTTCTTATTGGCGACGAAATACAGAAATTGCATTGGAATTAAATAGAAAAGGCACATTGCCGACTTAAATACAACAAGAATGACTCTTCTTACTGTCTATGTCTTGAACCATTCCTGTGACACTAGTTATAGATTCCGATGCTTCACTTTAGGTTTACTGTATCCCTTGGACCTTCTTATTGACGATGATACACAGAAAATGCATCGGAATTAAATACAAAAGGCACAATGCCGACTTAAGTACAAGAAGATTGACTCTTCTTACTGACTGCTTCGAACCATTCCTGTGACACTAGTTATAGATTCCGATGCATCACTTCAGGTTTACTCTACCCCTCTGACCTTCTTATTGACGATGAAGCACAAAAATTGGATCGGAATTAAATACAATAGGCACAATGCCGACTTAAGTACAAGAAGACTGACTCTTCTTACTGTCTATGATTTGAACCATTCCTGTGACACTAGTTATGGATTCCGATGCTTCACTTCAAGTTTACTGTATCCCTTGCAACTTCTTATTGACGATGAAACACAGATATTGCATCGGAATTAAATACAAAAGGCACAATGCCGACTTAAGTACAAGAAGACTGACCCTTCTAACTGCCTATGTTTAGAACCATTCCTGTGACACTGGTTATAGATTCCGATGCTTCACTTCAGGTTTACTGTATCCCTTGGACGTTCTTATTGACGATGAAACACAGAAATTGCATCGGAATTAAATACAAAAAGCACAATGCCGACTTAAGAACAAGAAGACTGACTCTTCTTACTGACTATGTTTTGAACCATTCCTGTGACGCTAGTTACAGATTCCGATGCTTCACTTCAGGTTTACTGTATCCCCTGGACCTTCTTGTTGACGATGAAACACAGATATTGCATCGGAATTAAATACAAAAGGCACAATGCCGACTTAAGTACAAGAGGACTGACTCTTCCTACTGTCTATGATTTTAATCATTCCTGTGACACTAGTTACAGATTCCGATGCTTCACTTCAGGTTTACGGTATCCCTCTGCCCTTCTTTTAACGATGAAACACAGAAATTGCATTGGAATTAAATACAAAAGGCACAATGCCGACTTAAGTACAAGAAGATTGACTCTTCTTACTGACTGTTTCGAACCATTCCTGTGACACAAGTTATGGATTCCGATGCTTCACTTCAGGTTTCCTCTACCCCTCCGACCTTCTTATTGACGATGAAGCACAGAAATTGCATCGGAATTAAATACAAAAGGCACAATGCCGACATAAGTACAAGAAGACTGACTCTTCTTACTGTCTAAGTTTTGAACTATTCCTGTGACACTAGTTACAGATTCCGATGCTTCACTTCAGATTTACTGTATCCCTTGCACCTTCTTATTGACGATGAAACACAGATATTGCATCGATATTAAGTACAAAGGGCACAATGCCGTTTTAAGTACAAGAAGACTGACCCTTCTTACTGTCTATGTTTTGATCCATTCCTGTGACACTAGTTATAGATTCCGATGCCTCACTTTAGGTTTACTGTATCCCTCTGACCTTCTTATTGACGATGAAACAGAGAAATTGCATCGGTATTAAATACAAAAGGCACAATGCCAACATAAGTACAAGAAGACTGACTCTTCTTACTGACTATGTTTTCAACCATTCCTGTGACACTACTTATAGATTCCGATGCTTCACTTTAGGTTTACTGTATCCCTTGGACCTTCGTATTGACGATGAAACACAGAAATTGCATCGGAATTAATTACAAAAGGCACAATGCCGACTTAAGTACAAGAAGAATGACTCTTCTTACTAACTATGTTTTGATCCATTCCTGTGACATTAGTTACAGATTCCGATGCTTCACTTCAGGTTTACTCTATCCCTAGGACCTCCTTATTGACGATGAAACACAGAAATTCCATCGGAACTAAATACAAAAGGCACAATGCCGACTTAAGTACAAGAAGACTGACCCTTCCTACTGTCTATGTTTGAACGATTCCTGTGACATTGGTTATAGATTCCGATGCTTCACTTCAGGTTTACTATATCCTTTGGACCTTCTTATTGGCGACGAAATACAGAAATTGCATTGGAATTAAATAGAAAAGGCACATTGCCGACTTAAATATAAGAAGACTGACTCTTCTTACTGTCTATGTTTTGAACCATTCCTGTGACACTAGTTATAGATTCCGATGCTTCACTTTAGGTTTACTGTATCCCTTGGACCTTCTTATTGACGATGATACACAGAAAATGCATCGGAATTATATACAAAAGGCACAATGCCGACTTAAGTACAAGAAGATTGACTCTTCTTACTGACTGTTTCGAACCATTCCTGTGACACTAGTTGTAGATTCCGATGCTTCACTTCAGGTTTACTCTACCCCTCTGACCTTCTTATTGACGATGAAGCACAGAAATTGCATCGGAATTAATTACAAAAGGCACAATGCCGACTTAAGTACAAGAAGACTGACTCTTCTCACTGACTATGATTTGAACCATTCCTGTGACGCTAGTTACAGATACCGATGCTTCACTTCAGGTTTACTGTATCCCTTGGACCTTCTTATTGACGATGAAACACAGATATTGCATCGGAATTAAATACAAAAGGCACAATGACAACTTAAGTACAAGAAGACTGACTCTTCCTACTGTCTATGTTTTGAACCATTCCTGTGACAGTAGTTACAGATTCCGATGCTTCACTTCAGGTTTACTGTATCCCTCTGACCTTCTTATTGACGATGAAACACAGATATTGCATCGGAATTAAATACAAAAGGCACAATGACGACTTAAGTACAAGAAGACTGACTCTTCTTTCTGTCTATGTTTTGAACCATTCCTGTGACGCTAGTTACAGATTCCGATGCTTCACTTCAGGGTTGCTGTAACCCTCTGACATTCTTATTGACGATGAAACACTGAAATTGCATCGGAATTAAATAGAAAAGGCACAATGCCGACTTAAGTACAAGAAGACTGAATCTTCCTACAGTCTATGATTTGAACCATTCCTGTGACACTAGTTATAGATTCCGATGCTTCACTTCAGGTTTACTGTATCCCTTGGACGTTCTTATTGACGATGAAACACAGAAATTGCATTGGAATTAAGTACAAAAGGCACAATGCCGACTTAAGTACAAGAAGACTGACTCTTCTTACTGCCTATGGTTTGAACCATTCCTGTGACCCTAGTTATAGATTCCGATGCTTCACTTTAGATTTACTGTATCCCTTGGACCTTCGAATTGACGCTGAAACACAGAAAATGCATCGGAATTAAATACAAAAGGCACAATGCCGACTTAAGGAAAAGAAGACTGACTCTTCTTACTGACTATGTTTTGAACCATTCCTGTGACACTAGTTATAGATTCCGATGCTTCACTTCAGGTTTACTGTATCCCTTGGACCTTCTTGTTGACGATGAAACACAGATATTGCATCGGAATTAAATACAAAAGGCACAATGCCGACTTAAGTACAAGAGGACTGACTCTTCCTACTGTCTATGTTTTTAACCATTCCTGTGACACTAGTTACAAATTCCAATGCTTCACTTCAGGTTTACTGTATCCCTCTGACCTTCTTTTTGACGATGAAACACAGAAACTGCATCTGTATTAAATACAAAAGACACAATGCCGACTTAAGTACAAGAAGCCTCACTCTTCCTACTGTCTATGTTTTGAACGATTCCTGTGACATTAGTTATTGATTCCGATGCTTCACTTCAGGTTTACTGTATCCTTTGGACCTTCTAACTGGCGACGAAATGCAGAAATAGCTTCGGAATTAAATACAAAAAGCACAATGCCGACTTAAGTACAAGAAGACTGACTCTTCTTACTGTCTGTTTTGAGCCATTCCTGTGACACTTGTAATAGATTCCGATGCTTCACTTCAGGTTTACTGTACCCCTCTAACCTTCTTTTTGACGATGAAACACAGAAATTGCATCATAATTAGATTCAAAAGGCACAATGCCGACTTAAGTACAAGAAGACTGACTCTTCCTACTGTCTATGTTTGAACGATTCCTGTGACATTAATTATAGATTCCGATGCTTCACTTCAGGTTTACTGTATCCTTTGGACCTTCTTATTGACGATGAAACACAGAAAATGCATCGGAATTAAATACAAAAGGCACAATGCCGACCTAAGTACAAGAAGATTGACTCTTCTTACTGACTGTTTTGAACCATTCCTGTGACACTAGTTATAGATTCCGATGCTTCACTTCGGGTTTACTGTATCCCTCTGACCTTCATATTGACGATAAAACACAGAAATTGCATCGGAATTAAATAAAAATGGCACAATGCCGACTTAAGTACAAGAAGACTGACTCTTCTTACTGTCTAAGTTTTGAACCATTCCTGTGACACTAGTTATAGATTCCGATGCTTCACTTAGGATTTACTGTATCCCTTGCACCCTCTTATTGATGATGAAACACAGATATTGCATCGGTATTAAGTACAAAAGGCACAATGCCGTTTTAAGTACAAGAAGACTGACCCTTCTTACTGTCTATGTTTTGAACCATTCCTGTGACACTAGTTATAGATTCCGATGCATCACTTCAGGTTCACTCTACCCCTCTGATCTTCTTATTGACGATGAAACAGAGAAATTGCATCGGTATTAGATACAAAAGGCACAATGCCAACATAAGTACAAGAAGACTGACTCTTCTTACTGACTATGTTTTGAACCATTCCTGTGACACTACTTATAGATTCCGATGCTTCACTTTAGGTTTACTGTATCCCTTGGACCTTCGTATTGACGATGAAACACAGAAATTGCATCGGAACTAAATACGAAAGGCACAATGCCGACTTAAGTACAAGAAGACTGACCCTTCCTACTGTCTATGTTTTGAACCATTCCTGTGACAGTAGTTACAGATTCCGATGCTTCACTTCAGGTTTACTGTATCCCTCTGACATTCTTATTGACGATGAAACACTGAAATTGCATCGGAATTAAATAGAAAAGGCACAAGGCCGACTTAAGTACAAGAAGACTGAATCTTCCTACAGTCTATGATTTGAACCATTCCTGTGACACTAGTTATAGATTCCGATGCTTCACTTCAGGTTTACTGTATCCCTTGGACGTTCTTATTGACGATGAAACACAGAAATTGCATTGGAATTAAGTACAAAAGGCACAATGCCGACTTAAGTACAAGAAGACTGACTCTTCTTACTGCCTATGGTTTGAACCATTCCTGTGACACTAGTTATAGATTCCGATGCTTCACTTTAGATTTACTGTATCCCTTGGACCTTCGAATTGACGCTGAAACAGAGAAAATGCATCGGAATTAAATACAAAAAGCACAATGCCGACTTAAGGAAAAGAAGACTGACTCTTCTTACTGACTATGTTTTGAACCATTCCTGTGACACTAGTTATAGATTCCGATGCTTCACTTCAGGTTTACTGTATCCCTTGGACGTTCTTATTGACGATGAAACACAGAAATTGCATCGGAATTAAATACAAAAAGCACAATGCCGACTTAAGAACAAGAAGACTGACTCTTGTTACTGCCTATGTTTTGAACCATTCCTGTGACGCTAGTTACAGATTCCGATGCTTCACTTCAGGTTTACTGTATCCCTTGGACCTTCTTGTTGACGATGAAACACAGATATTGCATCGGAATTAAATACAAAAGGCACAATGCCGACTTAAGTACAAGAGGACTGACTCTTCCTACTGTCTATGTTTTTAACCATTCCTGTGACTCTAGTTACAAATTCCGATGCTTCACTTCAGGTTTACGGTATCCCACTGACCTTCTTTTAACGATGAAACACAGAAATTGCATCGGAATTAAATACAAAAGACACAATGCCGACTTAAGTACAAGAAGACTGACTCTTCCTACTGTCTATGTTTTGAACGATTCCTGTGACATTAGTTATTGATTCCGATGCTTCACTTCAGGTTTACTGTATCCTTTGGACCTTCTAACTGGCGACGAAATGCAGAAATTGCTTCGGAATTAAATACAAAATGCACAATGCCGACTTAAGTACAAGAAGACTGACTCTTCTTACTGTCTGTTTTGAGCCATTCCTGTGACACTTGTAATAGATTCCGATGCTTCACTTCAGGTTTACTGTACCCCTCTAACCTTCTTTTTGACGATGAGACACAGAAATTGCATCATAATTAGATTCAAAAGGCACAATGCCGACTTACGTACAAGAAGACTGACTCTTCCTACTGTCTATGTTTTGAACGATTCCTGTGACATTAATTATAGTTTCCGATGCTTCACTTCAGGTTTACTGTATCCTTTGGACCTTCTTATTGACGATGAAACACAGAAAATGCATCGGAATTAAATACAAAAGGCACAATGCGGACCTAAGTACAAGAAGATTGACTCTTCTTACTGACTGTTTTGAACCATTCCTGTGACACTAGTTATAGATTCCGATGCTTCACTTCGGGTTTACTGTATCCCTCTGACCTTCATATTGACGATAAAACGCAGAAATTGCATCGGAATTAAATAAAAATGGCACAATGCCGACTTAAGTACAAGAAGACTGACTCTTCTTACTGTCTAAGTTTTGAACCATTCCTGTGACACTACTTATAGATTCCGATGCTTCACTTTAGGTTTACTGTATCCCTTGGACCTTCGTATTGACGATGAAACACAGAAATTGCATCGGAACTAAATACGAAAGGCACAATGCCGACTTAAGTACAAGAAGACTGACCCTTCCTACTGTCTATGTTTGAACGATTCCTGTGACATTGGTTATAGATTCCGATGCTTCACTTCAGGTTTACTATATCCTTTGGACCTTCTTATTGGCGACGAAATACAGATATTGCATTGGAATTAAATAGAAAAGGCACATTGCCGACTTAAATACAAGAAGACTGACTCTTCTTACTGTCTATGTTTTGAACCATTCCTGTGACACTAGTTATAGATTCCGATGCTTCACTTTAGGTTTACTGTATCCCTTGGACCTTCTTATTGACGATGATACACAGAAAATGCATCGGAATTAAATACAAAAGGCACAATGCCGACATAAGTACAGGAAGATTGACTTTTCTTACTGACTGTTTCGAACCATTCCTGTGACAATAGTTATGGATTCCGATGCATCACTTCAGGTTTACTCTACCCCTCTGACCTTCTTATTGACGATGAAGCACAAAAATTGCATCGGAATTAAATACAAAAGGCACAATGCCGACTTAAGTACAAGAAGACTGATTCTTCTTACTGTCTATGATTTGAACCATTCCTGTGACACTAGTTATGGATTCCGATGCTTCACTTCAGGTTTACTGTATCCCTTGCAACTTCTTATTGACGATGAAACACAGATATTGCATCGGAATTAAATACAAAAAGCACAATGCCGACTTAAGTACAAGAAGACTGACCCTTCTAACTGTCTATGTTTAGAACCATTCCTGTGACACTAGTTATAGATTCCGATGCTTCATTTCAGGTTTACTGTATCCCTCTGACCTTCTTATTGACGATGAAACACAGAAATTGCATCGGAATTAAATACAAAAGGCACAATGCCGACTTAAGTAGAAGAAGACTGTTTCTTCGTATTGACTATGTTTTGAACCATTCCTGTGACACTAGTTATAGATTACGATGATTCACTTCAGGTTTACTGTATCCCTTGGACCTTCTTATTGACGATGAAACACAGAAATTGCATCGGAATTAAATACAAAAGGCACAATGACGACTTAAGTACAAGAAGACTGACTCATCTTACTGACTATGATTTGAACCATTCCTGTGACGCTAGTTACAGATTCCAATGCTTCACTTCAGGTTTACTGTATCCCTTGGACCTTCTTATTGACGATGAAACACAGATATTGCATCGGAATTAAATACAAAAGGCACAAAGACGACTTAAGTACAAGAAGACTGACTCTTCCTACTGTCTATGTTTTGAACCATTCCTGTGACAGTAGTTACAGATTCCGATGCTTCACTTCAGGTTTACTGTATCACTCTGACCTTCTTTTTGACGATGAAACACAGAAATTGCATCGGTATTAAATACAAAAGGCACAATGCCGACTTAAGTACAAGAAGACTCACTCTTCCTACTGTCTATGTTTTGAACGATTCCTGTGACATTAGTTATTGATTCCGATGCTTCACTTCAGGTTTACTGTATCCTTTGGACCTTCTAATTGGCGACGAAATGCATAAATAGCTTCGGAATTAAATACAAAAGGCACAATGCCGACTTAAGTACAAGGAGATTGACTCTTCTTACTGGCTGTTTTGAACCATTCCTGTGACACTTGTTACAGATTCCGATGCTTCACTTCAGGTTTACTGTATCCCTCTGACCTTCTTTTTGACGATGAAACACAGAAATTGCATCCGAATTAAATACCAAAGGCACAATGCCGACTTAAGTACAAGAAGACTGACTCTTCGTATTGACTATGTTTTGAACCATTCCTGTGACACTAGTTATAGATTACGATGATTCACTTAGGGATTACTGTATCCCTTGGCCCTTCTTATTGTCGATGAAACACAGAAATTGCATCGGAATTAAATAGAAAAGGCACAATGCCGACTTAAGTACAAGAAGACTGACTCTTCTTACTGTCTATGATTTGAACCATTCCTGTGACACTAGTTATAGATTCCGATGCTTCAACTCAGGTTTACTGTATCCCTTGCACCTTCGTATTGACGATGAAACACAGATATTACATCGGAATTAAATACAAAAGGCACAATGCCGACTTAAGTACAAGAAGACTGACCGATCTTACTGTCTATGTTTAGAACCATTCCTGTGACACAAGTTATAGATTCCGATGCTTCACTTCAGGTTTACTGTATCCCTCTCACCTTCTTATTGACGATGAGACACAGAAATTGCATCGGAATTAAATACAAAAGGCACAATGCCGACTTAGGTACAAGAAGACTGTCTCTTCCTACTGTCTATGTTTTGAACCATTCCTGTGACACTAGTTATAGATTCCGATGCTTCACTTCAGGTTCACTGTATCCCTTGGACGTTCTTATTGACGATGAAACACAGATATTGCATCGGAATTAAATACAAAAGGCACAATGCCGACTTAAGTACAAGAAGACTGACTCTTCTTACTGACTATGTTTTGAACCATTCCTGTGACACTATTTACAGATTCCGATGCTTCACTACAGCTTTACTGTATCCCTCTGACCTTCTTATTGACGATGAAACACAGAAATTGCATCGGAATTAGATACAAAAGGCACAATGCCGACTTAAGTACAAGAAGACTGACTCTTCCTACTGACTATGTTTTGAATGATTACTGTGACATTAGTTATTGATTCGACGCTTCACTTCAGGTTTACTGTATCCTTTGGACCTTCTAATTTGCGACGAAATGCAGAAATAGCTTCGGAATTAAATACAAAAGGCACAATGCCGACCTAAGTACAAGAAGACTGACTCTTCTTACTGACTGTTTTGAACCATCCCTGTGACACTTGTTATAGATTACGATGATTCACTTCAGGTTTATTGTATCCCTCTGACCTTCTTATTGACGATGAAACACAGAAATTGCATCGGAATTAAATAGAAACGGCACAATGCCGACTTAAGTACAAGAAGACTGACTCTTCTTACTGACTATGTTTGGAACCATTCCTGTGACACTAGTTATAGATTCCGATGCCTCACTTCAGGTTTACTGTATCCCTCTGACCTTATTATTGACGATGAAACACAGATATTGCATCGGAAGTAAATACACAATTGCACAATGCCGACATAAGTACAAGAGGACTGACTCTTTCTACTGACTGTTTTGAACCATTCCTGTGACACTAGTTATAGATTCCGATGATTCATATCAGGTTTACTGTCTGCCTCTGACCTTCTTATTGACGATGAAACACAGAAATTGCATCGCAATTAAATACAAGAGGCACAATGCCAACATAAGTACAAGAAGACTGACTCTTCTTACTGACTATGTTTTGCACAATTCCTGTGACATTAGTTATAGATTCCGATGCTTTACTTCAGGTTTACTCTATCCCTAGGACCTTCGTATTGACGATGAAACACAGAAATTGCATCGGAACTATATACAAAAGGCACAATGCCGACTTAAGTAAAAGAAGACTGACCCTTCCTACTGTCTATGTTTGCACGATTCCTGTGACATTGGTTATAGATTCCGATGCTTCACTTCAGGTTTACTATATACTTTGGACCTTCTTATTGGCGACGAAATACAGAAATTGCATTGGAATTAAATAGAAAAGGCACATTGCCGACTTTAGTACAAGAAGACTGACACTTCTTACTGTCTATGTTTTGAACCATTCCTGTGACACTAGTTATAGATTCCGATGCTTCACTTCAGGTTTACTGTATCCCTCTGACCTTCGTATTGACGATGAAACACAGATATTACATCGGAATTAAATACAAAAGCACAATGCTGACTTAAGTACAAGAAGACTGACCGATCTTACTGTCTATGTTTAGAACCATTCCTGTGACACTAGTTATAGATTCCGATGCTTCACTTCAGGTTTACTGTATCCCTCTTACCTTCGTATTGACGATGAGACACAGAAATTGCATCGGTATTAAATACAAAAGGCACAATGCCGACTTAAGTACAAGAAGACTCACTCTTCCTACTGTCTATGTTTTGAACGATTCCTGTGACATTAGTTATTGATTCCGAAGCTTCACTTCAGGTTTACTGTATCCTTTGGACCTTCAAATTGGCGACGAAATGCATAAATAGCTTCGGAATTAAATACAAAAGGCACAATGCCGACTTAAGTACAAGAAGATTGACTCTTCTTACTGGCTGTTTTGAACCATTCCTGTGACACTTGTTACAGATTCCGATGCTTCACTTCAGGTTTACTGTATCCCTCTGACCTTCTTTTTGACGATGAAACACAGAAATTGCATCGGAATTAAATACAAAAGGCACAATGCCGACTTAAGTACAAGAAGACTGACTCTTCGTATTGACTATGTTTTGAACCATTCCTGTGACACTAGTTATAGATTACGATGACTCACTTCGGGATTACTGTATCCCTTGGCCCTTCTTATTGTCGATGAAACACAGAAATTGCATCGGAATTAAATAGAAAAGGCACAATGCCGACTTAAGTACAAGAAGACTGACTCTTCTGACTGACTATGTTTGGAACAATTCCTGTGACACTAGTTATAGATTCCGATGCCTCACTTCAGGTTTACTGTATCCCTCTGACCTTCTTATTGACGATGAAACACAGAAATTGCATCGGAATTAAATAGATAAGGCAAAATGCCGAATTAAGTACAAGAAGACTGACTCTTCTTGCTGTCTATGTTTTGAACCATTCCTGTGACACTAGTTATAGATTCCGATGCTTCACTTCAGGTTTACTGTATCCCTTGGACCTTCTTATTGACGATGAAACACAGATATTGCATCGGAATTAAATAGAAAAGGCACAATGCCGACTTAAGTAGAAGAAGACCGACTCTTCCTACAGTCTATGATTTGAACCATTCCTCTGACACTAGTTATAGATTCCGATGCTTCACTTCAGGTTTACTGTATCCCTCTGAACTTCTTATTGACGATGAAGCACAGATGTTGCATCGGAATTAAATACAAAATGCACAATGCCGACTTAAGTACAAGAAGACTGACTCTTCTTACTGTCTATGTTTTGAACCATTCCTGTGACACTAGTTATAGATTCCGATGCTTCACTTCAGGTTTACTGTATACCTCTGACCTTCGTATTGACGATGAAACACAGATATTACATCGGAGATAAATACAAAAGGCACAATGCCGACTTAAGTACAAGAAGACTGACCGATCTTACTGTCTATGTTTAGAACCATTCCTGTGACACTAGTTATAGATTCCGATGCTTCACTTCAGGTTTACTGTATCCCTCTACCCTTCTTATTGACGATGAGACACAGAAATTGCATCGGAATTAAATACAAAGGGCACAATGCATACTTAAGTACAAGAAGACTGACTCTTCCTACTGTCTATGTTTTGAACGATTCCTGTGACATTAGTTATTGATTCCGATGCTTAACATCAGGTTTACTGTATCCTTTGGGCCTTCTAATTGGCGACGAAATGCAGAAATAGCTTCGGAATTAAATACAAAATGCACAATGCCGACTTAAGTACAAGAAGACTGACTCTTCTTACTGACTGTTTTGACCCATTCCTGTGACACTTGTTATAGAGTACGATGATTCACTTCAGGTCTACTGTATCCCTTGGACCTTCTTATTGACGATGAAACAAAGAAATTGCATCGGAATTAAATAGAAACGGCACAATGCCGACTTAAGTACAAGAAGACTGACTCATCTTACTGAGTATGTTTTGAACCATTCCTGTGACACTAGTTTTAGATTCCGATGCTTCCCTTCAGGTTTACTGTATCCCTCTGACCTTCTTATTGACGATGAAGCACAGAAGTTGCATCGGAATTAAATACAAAATGCAAAATGCCGACTTAAGTACAAGAAGACTGACTCTTCTTACTGTCTTTGTTTTGAACGATTCCTGTGACACTAGTTATAGATTCCGATGCTTCACTTCAGGTTTACTGTATCCCTCTGACCTTCTTATTGACGATGAGATACAGAAATTGCATCGGAATTAAATACAAAGGGCACAATGCCGACTTAAGTACAAGAAGACTGACCCTTCCTACTGTCTATGTTTGCACGATTCCTGTGACATTGGTTATAGATTCCGATGCTTCACTTCAGGTTTACTATATCCTTTGGACCTTCTTATTGGCGACGAAATACAGAAATTGCATTGGAATTAAATAGAAAACGCACATTGCCGACTTCAGTACAAGAAGACTGACTCTTCTTACTGTCTATGTTTTGAACCATTCCTGTGACACTAGTTATAGATTCCGATGCCTCACTTCAGGTTTACAGTATCCCTCTGACCTTATTATTGACGATGAAACACAGATATTGCATCGGAATTAAATACACAATTGCACAATGCCGACATAGGTACAAGAGGACTGACTCTTCTTACTGACTATGTTTTGCACCATTCCTGTGACATTAGTTATAGATTCCGATGCTTCACTTCAGGTTTACTCTATCCCTAGGACCTTCGTATTGACGATGAAACACAGAAATTGCATCGGAACTAAATACAAAAGGCACAATGCCGACTTAAGTACAAGAAGACTGACCCTTCCTACTGTCTATGTTTGCACGATTCCTGTGACATTGGTTATAGATTCCGATGCTTCACTTCAGGTTTACTATATCCTTTGGACCTTCTTATTGGCGACGAAATACAGAAATTGCATTGGAATTAAATAGAAAACGCACATTGCCGACATCAGTACAAGAAGACTGACTCTTCTTACTGTCTCTGTTTTGAACCATTCCTGTGACACTAGTTATAGATTCCGATGCTTCACTTCAGGTTTACTGTATCCCTCTGACCTTCTTATTGACGATGAGACACAGACATTGCATCGGAATTAAATACAAAAGGCACAATGCCGACTTAAGTACAAGAAGACTGACTCTTCTTACTGACTATGTTTGGAACCATTCCTGTGACACTAGTTATAGATTCCGATGCCTCACTTCAGGTTTACTCTATCCCTCTGACCTTCTTATTGACGATGAAACACAGATATTGCATCGGAATTAAATAGAAATGGCACAATGCCTACTTAAGTACAAGAAGACTGACTCTTCCTACTGTCTATGTTTTGAACGATTCCTGTGACATTAGTTATTGATTCCGATGCTTCACATCAGGTTTACTGTATCCTTTGGGTCTTCTAATTGGCGACGAAATGCAGAAATAGCTTCGGAATTAAATACAAAAGGCACAATTCCGACTTAAGTACAAGAAGACAGACTCTTCTTACTGACTGTTTTGAACCATTCCTGTGACACTTGTTATAGATTACGATGATTCACTTCAGGTTTACTGTATCCCTTGGATCTTCTTATTGACGATGAAACACAGACATTGCATCGGAATTACATAGAAACGGCACAATGCCGACTTAAGTACAAGAAGACTGACTCTTCTTACTGACTATGTTTTGAACCATTCCTGTGACACTAGTTATAGATTCCGATGCCTCACTTCAGGTTTACTGTATCCCTCTGACCTTCTTATTGACGATGAAACACAGAAATTGCATCGGAATTAAATACAAAATGCACAATGCCGACTTAAGTACAAGAAGACTGACTCTTCTTACTGTCTATGTTTTGAACCATTCCTGTGACACTAGTTATAGATTCCGATGCTTCACTTCAGGTTTACTGTATCCCTTGGACCTTCTTATTGACGATGAAACACAGATATTGCATCGGAATTAAATAGAAAAGGCACAATGCCGACTTAAGTAGAAGAAGACCGACTCTTCCTACAGTCTATGATTTGAACCATTCCTGTGACACTAGTTATAGATTCCGATGCTTCACTTCAGGTTTACTGTATCCCTCTGAACTTCTTATTGACGATGAAGCACAGATGTTGCATCGGAATTAAATACAAAATGCACAATGCCGCCTTAAGTACAAGAAGACTGACTCTTCTTACTGTCTATGTTTTGAACCATTCCTGTGACACTAGTTATAGATTCCGATGCTTCACTTCAGGTTTACTGTATACCTCTGACCTTCGTATTGACGATGAAACACAGATATTACATCGGAGATAAATACAAAAGGCACAATGCCGACTTAAGTACAAGAAGACTGACCGATCTTACTGTCTATGTTTAGAACCATTCCTGTGACACTAGTTATAGATTCCGATGCTTCACTTCAGGTTTACTGTATCCCTCTGACCTTCTTATTGACGATGAGACACAGAAATTGCATCGGAATTAAATACAAAGGGCACAATGCATACTTAAGTACAAGAAGACTGACTCTTCCTACTGTCTATGTTTTGAACGATTCCTGTGACATTAGTTATTGATTCCGATGCTTAACATCAGGTTTACTGTATCCTTTGGGCCTTCTAATTGGCGACGAAATGCAGAAATAGCTTCGGAATTAAATACAAAATGCACAATGCCGACTTAAGTACAAGAAGACTGACTCTTCTTACTGACTGTTTTGACCCATTCCTGTGACACTTGTTATAGAGTACGATGATTCACTTCAGGTCTACTGTATCCCTTGGACCTTCTTATTGACGATGAAACAAAGAAATTGCATCGGAATTAAATAGAAACGGCACAATGCCGACTTAAGTACAAGAAGACTGACTCATCTTACTGACTATGTTTTGAACCATTCCTGTGACACTAGTTTTAGATTCCGATGCTTCCCTTCAGGTTTACTGTATCCCTCTGACCTTCTTATTGACGATGAAGCACAGAAGTTGCATCGGAATTAAATACAAAATGCAAAATGCCGACTTAAGTACAAGAAGACTGACTCTTCTTACTGTCTTTGTTTTGAACGATTCCTGTGACACTAGTTATAGATTCCGATGCTTCACTTCAGGTTTACTGTATCCCTCTGACCTTCTTATTGACGATGAGATACAGAAATTGCATCGGAATTAAATACAAAGGGCACAATGCCGACTTAAGTACAAGAAGACTGACCCTTCCTACTGTCTATGTTTGCACGATTCCTGTGACATTGGTTATAGATTCCGATGCTTCACTTCAGGTTTACTATATCCTTTGGACCTTCTTATTGGCGACGAAATACAGAAATTGCATTGGAATTAAATAGAAAACGCACATTGCCGACTTCAGTACAAGAAGACTGACTCTTCTTACTGTCTATGTTTTGAACCATTCCTGTGACACTAGTTATAGATTCCGATGCCTCACTTCAGGTTTACTGTATCCCTCTGACCTTATTATTGACGATGAAACACAGATATTGCATCGGAATTAAATACACAATTGCACAATGCCGACATAGGTACAAGAGGACTGACTCTTCTTACTGACTATGTTTTGCACCATTCCTGTGACATTAGTTATAGATTCCGATGCTTCACTTCAGGTTTACTCTATCCCTAGGACCTTCGTATTGACGATGAAACACAGAAATTGCATCGGAACTAAATACAAAAGGCACAATGCCGACTTAAGTACAAGAAGACTGACCCTTCCTACTGTCTATGTTTGCACGATTCCTGTGACATTGGTTATAGATTCCGATGCTTCACTTCAGGTTTACTATATCCTTTGGACCTTCTTATTGGCGACGAAATACAGAAATTGCATTGGAATTAAATAGAAAACGCACATTGCCGACTTCAGTACAAGAAGACTGACTCTTCTTACTGTCTATGTTTTGAACCATTCCTGTGACACTAGTTATAGATTCCGATGCTTCACTTCAGGTTTACTGTATCCCTCTGACCTTCTTATTGACGATGAGACACAGACATTGCATCGGAATTAAATACAAAAGGCACAATGCCGACTTAAGTACAAGAAGACTGACTCTTCTTACTGACTATGTTTGGAACCATTCCTGTGACACTAGTTATAGATTCCGATGCCTCACTTCAGGTTTACTCTATCCCTCTGACCTTCTTATTGACGATGAAACACAGATATTGCATCGGAATTAAATAGAAATGGCACAATGCCTACATAAGTACAAGAAGACTGACTCTTCCTACTGTCTATGTTTTGAACGATTCCTGTGACATTAGTTATTGATTCCGATGCTTCACATCAGGTTTACTGTATCCTTTGGGTCTTCTAATTGGCGACGAAATGCAGAAATAGCTTCGGAATTAAATACAAAAGGCACAATTCCGACTTAAGTACAAGAAGACAGACTCTTCTTACTGACTGTTTTGAACCATTCCTGTGACACTTGTTATAGATTACGATGATTCACTTCAGGTTTACTGTATCCCTTGGATCTTCTTATTGACGATGAAACACAGACATTGCATCGGAATTACATAGAAACGGCACAATGCCGACTTAAGTACAAGAAGACTGACTCTTCTTACTGACTATGTTTTGAACCATTCCTGTGACACTAGTTATAGATTCCGATGCATCACTTCAGGTTTACTGTATCCCTCTGACCTTCTTATTGACGATGAAGCACAGAAGTTGCATCGGAATTAAATACAAAATGCACAATGCCGACTTAAGTACAAGAAGACTGACTCTTCTTACTGTCTATGTTTTGAACCATTCCTGTGACACTAGTTATAGATTCCGATGCTTCACTTCAGGTTTACTGTATCCCTTGCACCTTCGTATTGACGATGAAACACAGATATTACATCGGAATTTAATACAAAGACACAATGCCGACTTAAGTACAAGAGGACTGACCGATCTTACTGTCTATGTTTAGAACCATTCCTGTGACACTAGTTATAGATTCCGATGCTTCACTTCATGTTTACTGTGTCCCTCTCACCTTCTTATTGACGATGAGACACAGAAATTGCATCGGAATTAAATACAAAAGGCACAATGCCGACTTAAGTACAAGAAGACTGACTCTTCTTACTGACTATGTTTGGAACCATTCCTGTGACACTAGTTACAGATTCCGATGCCTCACTTCAGGTTTACTGTATCCCTCTGACCTCCTTATTGACGATGAAACACAGATATTGCATCGGAATTAAATAGAAACGGCACAATGCCGACTTAAGTACAAGAAGACTGACTCTTCTTACTGACTATGTTTTTAACCATTCCTGTGACACTAGTTATAGATTCCGATTCTTCACTTGAGGTTTACTGTTTCCCTTGCACCTTCGTATTGACGATGAAACACAGATATTACATCGGAATTTAATACAAAGACACAATGCCGACTTAAGTACAAGAGGACTGACCGATCTTACTGTCTATGTTTAGAACCATTCCTGTGACACTAGTTATAGATTCCGATGCTTCACTTCATGTTTACTGTATCCCTCTCACCTTCTTATTGACGATGAGACACAGAAATTGCATCGGAATTAAATACAAAAGGCACAATGCCGACTTAAGTACAAGAAGACTGACTCTTCTTACTGACTATGTTTTTAACCATTCCTGTGACACTAGTTATAGATTCCGATGCTTCACTTGAGGTCTACTGTATCCCTCTGACCTTCTTATTGACGATGAAGCACAGAAGTTGCATCGGAATTAAATACAAAATGCACAATGCCGACTTAAATACAAGAAGACTTACTCTTCTTACTGTCTATGTTTTGAACCATTCCTGTGACACTAGTTATAGATTCCGATGCTTCACCACAGGTTTACTGTATCCCTTGCACCTTCGTATTGACGATGAAACACTGATATTACATCGGAATTAAATACAAAAGGCACAATGCCGACTTAAGTACAAGAAGACTGACCGATCTTACTGTCTATGTTTAGAACCATTCCTGTGACACAAGTTATAGATTCAGATGCTTCACTTCAGGTTTACTGTATCCCTCTGACCTTCTAATTGACGATGAGACACAGAAATTGCATCGGAATTAAATACAAAAGGCACAATGCCGACTTAAGTGCAAGAAGACTGACTCTTCTTACTGACTATGTTTTGAACCATTCCTGTGACACTATTTACAGATTCCGATGCCTCACTTCAGGTTTACTGTATCCCTCTGACCTTATTATTGACGATGAAACACAGATATTGCATCGGAATTAAATACACAATTGCACAATGCCAACATAAGTACAAGAGGACTAACTCTTCTTACTGACTGTTTTGAACCATTCCTGTGACACTAGTTATAGATTCCGATGATTCAAATCAGGTTTACTGTTTCCCTCTGACGTTCTTATTGACGATGAAACACAGATATTGCATCGGAATTAAATACAAAAGGCACAATGCCAACATAAGTACAAGAAGACTGACTCTTCTTACTGACTATGTTTTGCACCATTCCTGTGACATTAGTTATAGATTCCGATGGTTCACTTCAGGTTTACGCTATCCCTAGGACCTTCGTATTGACGATGAAACACAGAAATTGCATCGGAACTAAATACAAAAGGCACAATGCCGACTTAAGTACACGAAGACTGACCCTTCCTACTGTCTATGTTTGCACGATTCCTGTGACATTGGTTATAGATTCCGATGCTTCACTTCAGGTTTACTATATCCTTTGGACCTTCTTATTGGCGACGAAATACAGAAATTGCGTTGGAATTAAATAGAAAAGGCACATTGCCGACTTTAGTACAAGAAGACTGACTCTTCTTACTGTCTATGTTTTGAACCATTCCTGTGACACTAGTTATAGATTCCGATGCTTCACTTCAGGTTTACTGTATCCCTCTGACCTCCTTATTGACGATGAAACACAGATATTGCATCGGAATGAAATAGAAACGGCACAATGCCGACTTAAGTACAAGAAGACTGACTCTTCTTACTGAGTATGTTTTGAACCATTCCTGTGACACTAGTTATAGATTCCGATGCTTCACTTCAGGTTTACTGTATCCCTCTGACCTCCTTATTGACGATGAAACACAGATATTGCATCGGAATTAAATAGAAACGGCACAATGCCGACTTAAGTACAAGAAGACTGACTCTTCTTACTGACTATGTTTGAACCATTCCTGTGACACTAGTTATAGATTCCGATGCTTCACTTGAGGTCTACTGTATCCCTCTGACCTTCTTATTGACGATGAAGCACAGAAGTTGCATCGGAATTAAATACAAAATGCACAATGCCGACTTAAGTACAAGAAGCCTTACTCTTCTTACTGTCTATGTTTTGAACCATTCCTGTGACACTAGTTATAGATTCCGATGCTTCACCTCAGGTTTACTGTATCCCTTGCACCTTCGTATTGACGATGAAACACTGATATTACATCGGAATTAAATACAAAAGGCACAATGCCGACTTAAGTACAAGAAGACTGACCGATCTTACTGTCTATGTTTAGAACCAGTCCTGTGACAAAAGGTATAGATTCAGATGCTTCACTTCAGGTTTACTGTATCCCTCTGACCTTCTAATTGACGATGAGACACAGAAATTGCATCGGAATTAAACACAAAAGGCACAATGCCGACTTAAGTACAAGAAGACTGACTCTTCTTACTGACTATGTTTGGAACCATTCCTGTGACACTAGTTATAGATTCCGATGCCTCGCTTCAGGTTTACTGTATCCTTCTGACCTTGCTATTGACGATGAAACACAGATATTGCATCGGAATTAAATAGAAAAGGCACAATGCCGACTTAAGTACAAGAAGACTGACTCTTCCTACTGTCTATGTTTTGAATGATTACTGTGACATTAGTTATTGATTCCGATGCTTCACTTCAGGTTTACTGTATCCTTTGGACCTTCTAATTGGCGACGAAATGCAGAAATAGCTTCGGAATTAAATACAAAAGGCTCAATGCCGACTTAAGTACAAGAAGACTGACTCTTCTTACTGACTGTTTTGAACCATTCCTGTGACACTTGTTATAGATTACGATGATTCACTTCAGGTTTACTGTATCCCTCTGACCTTCTTATTGACGATGAAACACAGAAATTGCATCGGAATTAAATAGAAACGGCACAATGCCGACTTAAGTACAAGAAGACTGACTCTTCTTACTGACTATGTTTGGAACCATTCCTGTGACACTAGTTATAGATTCCGATGCCTCACTTCAGGTTTACTGTATCCCTCTGACCTTATTATTGACGATGAAACACAGATATTGCGTCGGAATTAAATACACAATTGCACAATGCCGACATAAGTACAAGAGGACTGACTCTTCTTACTGACTGCTTTGAACCATTCCTGTGACACTAGTTATAGATTCCGATGATTCCCATCAGGTTTACTGTATCCCTCTGACCTTCTTATTGACGATGAAACACAGAAATTGCATCGGAATTAAATACAAAAGGCACAATGCCAACATAAGTACAAGAAGACTGACTCTTCTTACTGACTATGTTTTGCACCATTCCTGTGGCATTAGTTATAGATTCCGATGCTTCACTTCAGGTTTACTCTATCCCTAGGACCTTCGTATTGACGATGAAACACAGAAATTGCATCGGAACTAAATACAAAAGGCACAATGCCGACTTAAGTACAAGAAGACTGACCCTTCCTACTATCTATGTTTGCACGATTCCTGTGACATTGGTTATAGATTCCGATGCTTCACTTCTGGTTTACTATATCCTTTGGACCTTTTTATTGGCGACGAAATACAGAAATTGCATTGGAATTAAATAGAAAAGGCACATTGCCGACTTTAGTACAAGAAGACTGACTCTTCTTACTGTCTATGTTTTGAACCATTCCTGTGACACTAGTTATAGATTCCGATGCTTCACTTCAGGTTTACTGTATCCCTTGGACCTTCTTATTGACGATGAAACACAGAAAATGCATCGGAATTAAATACAAAAGGCACAATACCGACTTAAGTACAAGAAGATTGACTCTTCTTACTGACTGTTTCGAACCATTCCTGTGACACAAGTAATAGATTCCAATGCTTCACTTCAGGTTTACTGTATCCCTTGGACCTTCTCATTGACGATGAAACACGGAAAATGCGTCGGAATTAAATAAAAAAGGCACAATGCCGACTTAAGTACAAGAAGACTGACCCTTCTTACTGTCTATGTTTAGAACCATTCCTGTGACACTAGTTATAGATTCCGATGCTGCATTTCAGGTTTACTGTATCCCTCTGACCTTCTTATTGACGATGAAACACAGATATTGCATCGGAATTAAATACAAAAGGCACAATGACGAGTTAAGTACAAGAAGACTAACTCTTCGTACTGACTATGATTTGAACCATTCCTGTGACGCTAGTTACAGATTCCGATACTTCACTTCAGGTTTACTGTATTCCTTGGACCTTCTTATTGACGATGAAACACAGATATTGCATCGGAATTAAATACAAAAGGCACAATGCCGACTTAAGTACAAGAAGACTGACCCTTCCTACTGTCTATGTTTGCACGATTCCTGTGACATTGGTTATAGATTCCGATGCTTCACTTCAGGTTTACTCTATCCGTAGGACCTTCGTATTGACGATGAAACACAGAAATTGCATCGGAACTAAATACAAAAGGCACAATGCCGACTTAAGTACAAGAAGACTGACCCTTCCTACTGTCTATGTTTGCACGATTCCTGTGACATTGGTTATAGATTCCGATGCTTCACTTCTGGTTTACTATATCCTTTGGACCTTCTTATTGGCGACGAAATACAGAAATTGCATTGGCATTAAATAGAAAAGGCACATTGCCGACTTTAGTACAAGAAGACTGACTCTTCTTACTGTCTATGTTTTGAACCATTCCTGTGACACTAGTTATAGATTCCGATGCTTCACTTCAGGTTTACTGTATCCCTTGGACCTTCTTATTGACGTTGAAACACAGAAAATGCATCGGAATTAAATACAAAAGGCACAATGCCGACTTAAGTACAAGAAGACTGACCCTTCTTACTGTCTATGTTTAGAACCATTCCTGTGACACTAGTTATAGATTCCGATGCTGCATTTCAGGTTTACTGTATCCCTCTGACCTTCTTATTGACGATGAAACACAGAAATTGCATCGGAATTTAATACAAAAGGCACAATGACGACTTAAGTACAAGAAGACTAACTCTTCGTACTGACTATGATTTGAACCATTCCTGTGACGCTAGTTACAGATTCCGATGCTTCACTTCAGGTTTACTGTATCCCTTGGACCTTCTTATTGACGATGAAACACAGATATTGCATCGGAATTAAATACAAAAGGCACAATGCCGCCTTAAGTACAAGAAGACTGACTCTTCCTACTGTTTATGTTTTGAACCATTCCTGTGACAGTAGTTACAGATTCCGATGCTTCACTTCAGGTTTACTGTATCCCTCTGACCTTCTTTTTGACGATGAAACACAGACATTGCATCGGTATTAAATACAAAAGGCACAATGCCGACTTAAGTACAAGAAGACTGACTCTTCCTACTGTCTATGTTTTGAACGATTCCTGTGACATTAGTTATTTATTCCGATGCTTCACTTCAGGTTTACTGTATCCTTTGGACCTTCTAATTGCCGACGAAATGCATAAATAGCTTCGGAAATAAATACAAAAGGCACAATGCCGACTTAAGTACAAGAAGACTGACTCTTCGTATTGACTATGTTTTGAACCATTCCTGTGACACTAGTTATAGATTACGTTGATTCACTTAAGGATTACTGTATCCCTTGGCACTTCATATTGACGATGAAACACAGAAATTGCATCGGAATTAAATAGAAAAGGCACAATGCCGACTTAAGTACAAGAGGACTGACTCTTCTTACTGACCATGTTTGGAACCATTCCTGTGACACCAGTTATAGATTCCGATGCCTCACTTTAGGTTTACTGTTTCCCTCTGACCTTCTTATTGACGATGAAACACAGAAATTCCATCGGAATTAAATAGAAAAGGCACAATGCCGACTTAAGTACAAGAAGACTGACTCTTCTTGCTGTCCATGTTTTGAACCATTCCTGTGACACTAGTTATAGATTCCGATGCTTCACTTCAGGTTTACTGTATCCATTGGACCTTCTTATTGACGATGAAACACAGAAATTGCATCGGAATTAAGTACAAAAGGCACAATGCCGACATAAGTACAAGAAGACTGACTCATCTTTCTGTCTATGTTTTGAACCATTCCTGTGACGCTAGTTACAGATTCCGATGCTTCACTTCACCGTTACTGTATCCCTCTGACATTCTTATTAACGATGAAACACTGAAATTGCATCGGAATTAAATAGAAAAGGCACAATGCCGACTTAAGTACAAGAAGACTGACTCTTCTTACTGACTATGTTTTGAACCATTAATGTGACGCTAGTTACAGATTCCGATGCTTCACTTCAGGTTTACTGTATCCCTTGGACCTTCTTGTTGACGATGAAACACAGATACTGCATCTTAATTAAATACAAAAGGCACAATGCCGACTTAAGTACAAGAGGACTAACTCTTCCTACTGTCTATGTTTTGAACCATTCCTGTGACACTAGTTACAGATTCCGATGCTTCACTTCTGGTTAACTGTATCCCTCTGACCTTCTTTTTGACGATGAAACACAGAAATTGCATCGGAATTAAATACAAAAGGCACAATGCCGACATAAGTACAAGAATACTGACTCTTCCTACTGTCTATGTTTTGAACGATTCCTGTGACATTAGTTATTGATTCCGATGCTTCACTTCAGGTTTACTGTATCCTTTGGACCTTGTAATTGGCGACGAAATGCAGAAATAGCTTCGGAATGAAAAACAAAAGGCACAATGCCGACTTAAGTACAAGACGACTGACACTTCTTACGGACTGTTTTGAACCATTCCTGTGACGCTTCTTATAGATTCCGATGCTTCATTTCAGGTTTACTGAATCCCTCTGACCTTCTTTTTGACGATGAAACACAGAAATTGCGTCGGAATTAAATACAAAAGGCACAATGCCGACTTAAGTACAAGAAGACTGTCTCATCCTACTGTCTATGTTTTGAACGATTCCTGTGACATTAGTTATAGATTCCGATGCTTCACTTCAGGTTTACTGTATCGTTTGGACCTTCTTATTGACGATGAAACACAGAAAATGCATCGGAATTAAATACAAAAGGCACAATGCCGACTTACGTACAAGAACATTGTCTCTTCTTACTGACTGTTTTGAACCATTCCTGTGACACTAGTCATAGATTCCGATGTTTCACTTCAGGTTTACTGTATCCCTCCGACCTTCATATTGACGATGAAACACAGAAATTCCATCGGAATTAAATAGAAAAGGCACAATGCCGACTTAAGTACAAGAAGACTGACTCTTCTTGCTGTCCATGTTTTGAACCATTCCTGTGACACTAGTTATAGATTCCGATGCTTCACTTCAGGTTTACTGTATCCATTGGACCTTCTTATTGACGATGAAACACAGAAATTGCATCGGAATTAAGTACAAAAGGCACAATGCCGACATAAGTACAAGAAGACTGACTCATCTTTCTGTCTATGTTTTGAACCATTAATGTGACGCTAGTTACAGATTCCGATGCTTCACTTCAGGTTTACTGTATCCCTCTGACCTTCTTATTGACGATGAAGCACAGAAATTGCACCGGAATTAAATACCAAAATCACAATGCCGACTTAAGTACAAGAAGACTGACTCTTCTTACTGACTGTTTTGAACCATTCCTGTGACACTTGTTATGGATTCCGATGCTTCACATCAGGTTTACTGTATCCCTCTGACCTTCTTATTGACGATGAAACACAGAAATTGCATCGGTATGAAACACAAAAGGCACAATGCCGACTTAAGTACAAGAAGAATGACTCTTCGTACTGACTATGTTTTGAACTATTCCTGTGATACTAGTTATAGATTATGATGATTCACTTCAGGATTACTGTATCCCTTGGACATTCTTATTGACGATGAAACACAGAAATTGCATTGGAATTAAATAGAAAAGGCACAATGCCGACTTGTGTACAAGAAGACTGACTCTTCTTACTGACTATGTTTGGTACCATTCCTGTGACACTAGTTATTGATTCCGATGCCTCACTTCAGGTTTATTGTATCCCTCTGGCCATGTTATTGACGATGAAACACAGATATTGCATCGGAATTAAATAGAAAAGGCACAATGCCGACTTAAATACAAGAAGACTGACTCTTCTTACTGACTATGTTTTGAACCATTCCTGTGACACTAGTTACGGATTCCGATGCTTCACTTCAGGTTTACTGTATCCCTCTGTCCCCCTTATTGACGATGAAACACAGAAAGTGCATCGGAATTAAATAGAAAAGGCACAATGCCGACTTAAGTACAAGAAGACTGACTCTTCTTACTGTCTATGTTTTGAACCATTCCTGTGACACTAGTTATAGATTCCGATGCTTCACTTCAGGTTTACTGTATCCCTTGGACCTTCTTATTGACGATGAAACACAGAAATAGCATAGGATTTAAATACAAAAGGCACACTGCCGACTGAAGTACAAGAAGACTGACTCCTCTTTCTGTCTATGTTTTGAACCATTCCTGTGACGCTAGTTACAGATTCCGATGCTTCACTTCAGGGTTACTGTATCTCTCTGACATTCTTATTGACGATGAAATACTGAAATTCCATCGGAATTAAATAGAAAAGGCACAATGCCGACTTAAGTACAAGAAGACTGACTCTTCTTGCTGTCTATGTTTTGAACCATTCCTGTGACACTAGTTATAGATTCCGATGCTTCACTTCAGGAATACTGTATCCCTTGGACCTTCTTATTGACGATGAAACAATTGCATCGGAATTAAATAGAAAAGGCACAATGCCGACTTAAGTACAAGAAGACTGACTCTTCTTACTGACTATGTTTAGAACCATTAATGTGACGCTAGTTACAGATTCCGATGCTTCACTTCAGGTTTACTGTATCCCTTGGACCTTTTTGTTGACGATGAAACACAGATACTGCATCTTAATTAAATACAAAAGGCACAATGCCGACTTAAGTACAAGGGGACTGACTCTTCCTAATTTCTATGTTTTGAACCACTCCTGTGACACTAGTTACAGATTCCGATGCTTCACTTCAGGTTAACTGTAACCCTCTGACCTTCTTTTTGACGATGAAACACAGAAATTGCATCGGAATTAAATACAAAAGGCACAATGCCGACTTAAGTACAAGAAGACTGACTCATCCTACTGTCTATGTTTTGAACGATTTTCAGGTTTACTGTATCCTTTGGACCTTCTTATTGACGATGAAACACAGAAAATGAATCGGAATTAAATACAAAAGGCACAATGCCGACTTACGTACAAGAAGATTGTCTCTTCTTACTGACTGTTTTGAACCTTTCCTGTGACACTAGTTATAGATTCCGATGCTTCACTTCAGGTTTACTGTATCCCTCTGATCTTCATATTGACGATGAAACACAGAAATTGCATCGGAATTAAATACAAAAGGCACAATGCCGACTTAAGTACAAGAGGACTGACTCTTCTTACTGACTGTTTTGAACCATTCCTGTGACACTTGTTATAGATTCCGATGCTTCACATCAGGTTTACTGTATCCCTCTGACCTTCTTATTGACGATGAAACACAGAAATTGCATCGGTATGAAACACAAAAGGCACAAAGCCGACTTAAGTACAAGAAGAATGACTATTCGTACTGACTATGTTTTGAACCATTCCTGTGACACTAGTTATAGATTCCGATGGTTCACTTCAGGTTTACTGTATCCCTCTGACCTCCTTATTGACGATGAAACACAGAAATTGCATCGGAATTAAATACAAAAGGCACACTGCCGACTGAAGTACAAGAAGACTGACTCCTCTTTGTGTCTATGTTTTAAACCATTCCTGTGACGCTAGTTACAGATTCCGATGCTTCACTTCAGGGTTACTGTATCCCTCTGACATTCTTATTGACGATGAAACACTGAAATTGCATCGGAATTAGATAGAAAAGGCACAATGCCGACTGAAGTACAAGAAGACTGACTCTTCCTACGGTCCATGTTTTGAACCATTCCTGTGACACTAGCTATAGATTCCGATGCTTCACTTCAGGTTTACTCTATCCGTTGGACGTTCTTATTGACGATGAAACACAGAAATTTCATCGGAATTTAATACAAAAAGCACAATGCCGACTTAAGAACAAGAAGACTGACTCTTCTTACTGACTATGCTTTGAACCATTCCTGTGACGCTAGTTACAGATTCCGATGCTTCACTTCAGGTTTACTGTATCCCTTGGACCTTCTTGTTGACGATGAAACACAGATATTGCATCGGAATTAAATACAAAAGGCACAATGCCGACTGAAGTACAAGAAGACTGACTCTTCGTACTGACTATATTTTGAACCATTACTGTGACAGTAGTTATACATTACGATAATTCACTTCAGGTTTACTGTATCCCTTGCACTTTCTTATTGGCGATGAAACACAGAAATTGCATCGGAATTAAATAGAAAAGGCACAATGCCGACTTAAGTACAAGAAGACTTACTCTTCCCACTGTCTATGTTTTGAACGATTCCTGTGACATTAGTTATTGATTCCGATGCTTCACTTCAGGTTTACTGTATCCTTTGGACCTTCTAACTGGCGACGAAATGCAGAAATAGCTTCGGAATTAAATACAAAAAGCACAATGCCGACTTAAGTACAAGAAGACTGACTCTTCCTACTGTCTATGTTTTGAACGATTCATGTGACATTAATTATAGATTCCGATGCTTCACTTCAGGTTTACTGTATCCTTTGGACCTCCTTATTGACGATGAAACACAGAAATTGCATCGGAATTAAATACAAAAGGCACAATGCCGACCTAAGTACAAGAAGATTGACTCTTCTTACTGACTGTTTTGAACCATTCCTGTGACACTAGTTATAGATTCCGATGTTTCACTTCAGGTTTACTGTATCCCTCCGACCTTCATATTGACGATGAAACACAGAAATTGCATCGGAATTAAATATAAAAGGCACAATGCCGACTTATGTACAAGAAGACTGACTCTTCTTACTGTCTAAGTTTTGAACCATTCCTGTGACACTAGTTATAGATTCCCATGCTTCACTTCAGATTTACTGTATCCCTTGCACCTTCTTATTGACGATGAAACACTGATATTGCATCGGTATTAAGTACAAAAGGCACAATGCCGACTTAAGTACAAGAAGACTGACCCTTCTTACTGTCTATGTTTTGAACCATTCCTGTGACACTAGTTATAGATTCCGATGCTTCACTTCAGGTTTACTGTATCCCTCTGACCTTCTTATTGACGATGAAACACAGATATTGCATCGGAATTAAATAGAGAAGGCACAATGCCGACTTAAGTACAAGAAGACCGACTCTTCTTACTGACTACGTTATGAACCATTCCTGTGACACTAGTTATGGATTCCGATGCTTCACATCAGGTTTACTGTATCCCTCTGACCTTCTTATTGACGATGTAACACAGGAATTGCATCGGAATTAAATAGAAAAGGCACAATGTCGACGTAAGTACAAGAAGACTGACTCTTCTTACTGTCTATGTTTGGAACCATTCCTGTGACACTAGTTATGGATTCCGATGCCTCACTTCAGGTTTACTGTATCCCTCTGACCTTCTTATTGACGATGAAACACAGATATTGCATCGGAATTAAATAGAGAAGGCACAATGCCGACTTAAGTACAAGAAGACTGACTCTTCGTACTGACTATGTTTATAACCATTCCTGTGACACTAGTTATAGATTATGATGATTCACTTCAGGATTACTGTATTCCTTGCACTTTCTTATTGACGGTGAAATACAGAAATTGCATCGGAATTAAATAGAAAAGGCACAATGCCGACTTAAGTACAAGAAGACTGACTCTTCTTACTGACTATGTTTGGAACCATTCCTGTGACACTAGTTATGGATTCCGATGCCTCACTTCAGGTTTACTGTATCCCTCTGACCTTCTTATTGACGATGAAACACAGATATTGCATCGGAATTAAATAGAGAAGGCACAATGCCGACTTAAGTACAAGAAGACCGACTCTTCTTACTGACTACGTTATGAACCATTCCTGTGACACTAGTTATGGATTCCGATGCTTCACATCAGGTTTACTGTATCCCTCTGACCTTCTTATTGACGATGTAACACAGGAATTGCATCGGAATTAAATAGAAAAGGCACAATGTCGACGTAAGTACAAGAAGACTGACTCTTCTTACTGTCTATGTTTTGAACCATTCCTGTGACACTAGTTATAGATTCCGATGCTTCACTTCAGGTTTACTGTATCCCTTGGACCTTCTTATTGACGATTAAACATAGGAATAGCATCGGAATTAAATGCAAAGAGCACACTGCCGACTGAAGTACAAGAAGACTGACTCTTCTTTCTGTCTATGTTTTGAACCAGTCCTGTGACGCTAGTTACAGATTCCGATGCTTTACTTCAGGGTTACTGTATCCCTCTGACATTCTTATTGACGATGAAACACTGAAATTGCATCGCAACTAGGTAGAAAAGGCACAATGCCGACTTAAGTACAAGAAGACTGACTCTTCCTACTGTCTATGCTTTGAACCGTTCCTGTGACACTAGTTATAGATTCCGATGCTTCACTTCAGGTTTACTGTATCCCTTGGACGTTCTTATTGACGATGAAACACAGAAATTGCATCGGAATTAAATACAAAAGGCACAATGCCGACTTAAGTACAAGATGACTGACTCTTCTTACTAACTGTTTTGAACCATTCCTGTGACACTAGTTATAGATTCCGATGCTTCACTTCAGGTTTACTGTATCCCTCTGACCTTCTTTTTGACGATGAAACACAGAAATTGCATCGGAATTAAATAGAAAAGGCACAATGACGACTTAAGTGCAAGAAGACTGACTCTTCTAACTGACTATGTTTTGAACCATTCCTGTGACGCTAGTTACAGCTTACGATGCTTCACTTCAGGTTTACTGTATCCCTTGGACCTTCTTACTGACGATGAGACACAGATATTGCATCGGAATTAAATACAGAAGGCACAATGCCGACTTAAGTACAAGAAGACTGACTCTTCCTACTGTCTATGTTTGAACCTTTCCTGTGACAGTAGTTACAGATTCCGATGCTTCACTTCAGGTTTACTGTATCCCTCTGACCTTCTTTTTGACGATGAAACACAGAAATTGCATCGGAATTAAATACAAAAGGCACAATGCCGACTTAAGTACAAGAAGATTGTCTCTTCTTACTGACTGTTTTGAACCATTCCTGTAACACTAGTTATAGATTCCGATGCTTCACTTCAGGTTTACAGTATCCCTCTGACATTCTTATAGACGATGAAACACAGAAATTGCATCGGAATGAAATGCAAAAGGCACAATGCCGACTTAAGTACAAGAAGACTGACTCTTCGTACTGACTATGTTTGAACCATTCCTGTGACACTAGTTATAGATTACGGTGAATCACTTCAGGATTACTGTATCCCTTGGACCTTCTTATTGACGATGAAACACAGAAATTGCTTGGAATTAAATAGAAAAGGCACAATGCCGACTTAAGTACAAGAAGACTGACTCTTCTTACTGATTATGTTTTGAACCATTCCTGTGCCACTAGTTATGGATTCCGATGCTTCACTTCAGGTTTACTGTATCCCTCTGACCTTCTTATTGACGATGAAACACAGAAATTGCATCGGAATTAAATAAAAAAGGCACAATGCCGACTTAAGTACAAGAGGACACACTCTTCTTACTGTCTATGTTTTGAACCATTCCTGTGACACTAGTTATAGATTCCGATGCCTCACTTCAGGTTTACTGTATCCCTTGGACCTTCTTATTGACGATGAAACACAGAAATTGCATCGGAATTAAATACAAAAGGCACAATGCCGACTTAATTACAAGAAGACTGACTCTTCTTTCTGCCGATGTTTTGAACCATTCCTGTGACGCTAGTTACAGATTCCGATGCTTCACTTCAGGGTTACTGTATCCCTCTGACATTCTTATTGACGATGAAACACTGAAATTGCATCGGAAGTAAATTGAAAAGGCACAATGTCGACTTAAGTACAAGAAGACTGACTCTTCCCACTGTCTATGTTTTGAACCATTCCAGTGACACTAGTTATAGATTCCGATGCTTCACTTCAGGTTTACTGTATCCCTTGGACGTTCTTATTGACGATGAAACACAGAAATTGCATCGGAAATAAATAGAAAAGGCACAATGCCGACTTAAGTACAAGAAGACTGACTCTTCGTACTGACTATGTTTTGAACCATTCCTGTGACACTAGTTATAGATTACGATGATTCACTTGAGGTTTGCTGTATCCCTTGGACCCTCTTATTGACGATGAAACACAGAAATTGCATCGGAATTAAATAGAAAAGGCACAATGCCGACTTAAGTACATGAAGACTGACTCTTCGTACTGACTATGTTTATAACCACTCCTGTGACACTAGTTATAGATTATGATGATTCACTTTAGGATTACTGTATTCCTTGCACTTTCTTATTGACGGTGAAATAGTGAAATTGCATCGGAATTAAATAGAAAAGGCACAATGCTGACTTAAGAACAAGAAGACTGACTCTTCTTACTGACTATGTTTTGAGCCATTCCTGTGACGCTAGTTAGAGATTCCGATGCTTCACTTCAGGTTTACTTTATCCCTTGGACCTTCTTGTTGACGATGAAACACAGATATTGCATAGGAATTAAATACAAAAGGCACAATGCAGACTTAAGTAGAAGAGGACTGACTCTTCCAACTGTCTATGTTTTGAATCATTCCTGTGACACTAGTTACAGATTCCGATGCTCTACTTCGGGGTAACTGTATCCCTCTGACATTCTTATTGACGATGAAACACTGAAATTGCATCGGAATTAGTTAGAAAAGGCACAATGCCGACTTAAGTACAAGAAGACTGACTCTTCCTACTGTCTATGCTTTGAACCATTCCTGTGACACTAGTTATAGATTCCGATGCTTCACTTCCGGTTTACTGTATCCCTTGGACGTTCTTATTGACGATGAAACACAGAAATTGCATCGGAATTAAATACAAAAGGCACAATGCTGACTTAAGAACAAGAAGACTGACTCTTCTTACTGACTATGTTTTGAGCCATTCCTGTGACGCTAGTTAGAGATTCCGATGCTTCACTTCAGGTTTACTTTATCCCTTGGACCTTCTTGTTGACGATGAAACACAGATATTGCATAGGAATTAAATACAAAAGGCACAATGCAGACTTAAGTAGAAGAGGACTGACTCTTCCAACTGTCTATGTTTTGAACCATTCCTGTGACACTAGTTACAGATTCCGATGCTTCACTTCAGGTTTACGGTATCCCTCTGACATTCTTTTAACGATGAAACACTGAAATTGCATCGGAATTAAATACAAAAGGCACAATGCCGACTTAAGTACAAGAAGACTGACTCTTCCTACTGTCTATGTATTGAACGATTCCTGTGACATTTGTTATTGATTCCGATGCTTCACTTCAGGTTTACTGTATCCTTTGGACCTTCTAACTGGCGGCGAAATACAGAAATAGCTTCGGAATTAAATACAAAAGGCACAATGCCGACTTAAGTACAAGATGACTGACTCTTCTTACTAACTGTTTTGAACCATTCCTGTGACACTTGTTATAGATTCCGATGCTTCACTTCAGGTTTACTGTATCCCTCAGACCTTCTTTTTGACGATGAAACACAGAAATTGCATCGGAATTTAATACAAAAGGCACAATGCCGATATAAGTACAAGAAGACTGACTCTTCCTACTGTCTATGTATTGAACGATTCCTGTGACATTAGTTATAGATTCCGATGCTTCACTTCAGGTTTACTGTATCCCTTAGACCTTCTTATTGACGATGAAACACAGAACTTGCATCGGAATTAAATAGAAAAGGCACAATGCCGACTTAAGTACAAGAAGACTGACTCTCCTTTCTGTCTATGTTTTGAACCATTCCTGTGACGCTAGTTACAGATTCCGATGCTTCACTTCAGGGTTACTGTATCCCTCTGACATTCTTATTGACGATGAAACACTGAAATTGCATCGGAAGTAAATAGAAAAGGCACAATGTCGACTTAAGTACAAGAAGACTGACTCTTCCCACTGTCTATGTTTTGAACCATTCCAGTGACACTAGTTATAGATTCCGATGCTTCACTTCAGGTTTACTGTATCCCTTGGACGTTCTTATTGACGATGAAACACAGAAATTGCATCGGAATTAAATAGAAAAGGCACAATGCCGACTTAAGTAAAAGAAGACTGACTCTTCGTACTGACTATGTTTTGAACCATTCCTTTGACACTAGTTATAGATTACGATGATTCACTTGAGGTTTACTGTATCCCTTGGACCCTCTTATTGACGATGAAACACAGTAATTGCATCGGAATTAAATAGAAAAGGCACAATGCCGACTGAAGTACAAGAAGACTGACTCTTCGTACTGACTATGTTTATAACCAATCCTGTGACACTAGTTATAGATTATGATGATTCACTTCAGGATTACTGTATTCCTTGCACTTTCTTATTGACGGTGAAATAGAGAAATTGCATCGGAATTAAATAGAAAAGGCACAATGCCGACTTAAGTACAAGATGACTGAGTCTTCTTGCTGACTATGTTTGGAACCATTCCTGTGACACTAGTTATAGATTCCGATGCCTCACTTCAGGTTTACTGTATCCCTCTGACCTTCTTACTGACGATGAAACACAGATATTGCATTGGAATTAAATAGAAAAGGCACAATGCCGACTTAAGTACAAGAAGACCGACTCTTCTTACTGGCTACGTTATGAACCATTCCTGTGACACTAGTTATGGATTCCGATGCTCTACTTCAGGGTTACTGTATCCCTCTGACATTCTTATTGACGATGAAACACTGAAATTGCATCGGAATTAGTTAGAAAAGACACAATGCCGACTTAAGTACAAGAAGACTGACTCTTCCAACTCTCTATGCTTTGAACCATTCCTGTGACACTAGTTATAGATTCCGATGCTTCACTTCATTTTTACTGTATCCCTTGGACGTTCTTATTGACGATGAAACACAGAAATTTCATCGGAATTAAATACAAAAGGCACAATGCTGACTTAAGAACAAGAAGACTGACTCTTCTTACTGACTATGTTTTGAGCCATTCCTGTGACGCTAGTTACAGATTCCGATGCTTCACTTCAGGTTTACTGTATCCCTTGGACCTTCTTGTTGACGATGAAACACAGATATTGCATAGGAATTAAATACAAAAGGCACAATGCAGACTTAAGTACAAGAGGACTGACTCTTCCTACAGTCTATGTTTTGAACCATTCCTGTGACACTAGTTACAGATTCCGATGCTTCACTTCAGGTTTACTGTATCCCACTGACCTTCTTATTGACGATGAAACACAGAAATTGCATCGGAATTAAATAGAAAAGGCACAATGACGACTTAAGTACAAGAAGACTGACTCTTCTTACTGTCTATGTTTTGAACCATTCCTGTGACACTAGTTATAGATTCCGATGCTTCACTTCAGGTTTACTGTATCCCTTGGACCTTCTTATTGACGATGAAACACAGAAATTGCATCGGAATGAAATGGAAAACGAACAATTCCGACTTAAGTACAAGAATACTGACTCTTCTTCCTGTCTATGCTTTGAACCATTCCTGTGACGCTAGTTACAGATTCCCATGCTTCACTTCAGGGTTACTGTATCCCTCTGACATTCTTATTGACGATGAAACACAGAAATTGCATCGGAATTAAATACAAAAGGTACAATGCCGACTTAAGTACAAGAAGACTGACTCTTCCTACTGTCTATGTTTTGAACCATTCCTGTGACACTAGTTATAGATTCCGATGCTTCACTTCAGGGTTACTGTATCCCTTGGACGTTCTTATTGACGATGAAACACAGTAATTGCATCGGAATTAAATACAAAAGGCAGAATGCCGACTTAAGTACGAAAAGACTGACTCTTCTTACTGTCTATGTTTGAACCATTCCTGTGACACTAGTTATAGATTCCAATGCTTCACTTCAGGTTTACTGTATCCCTTGCACCTTCTTATTGACGATGAAACACAGATATAGCATCGGATATAAATACAAAAGGCACAATGCCGACTTAAGTACAAGAAGACTGACCCTTCGTACTGTCTATGTTTAGAACCATTCCTGTGACACTAGTTATAGATTCCGATGCTTCACTTCAAGTTTACTGTATCCCTCTGTCCTTCTTATTGACGATGAAACACAGAAATTGCATCGGAATTAAATACAAAAGGCACAATGCCGACTTAAGTACAATAAGACTGACTCTTCGTACTGACTATGTTTTGAACCATTCCTGGGAGACTAGTTATAGATTACGATGATTCACTTCAGGTTTACCGTATCACTTGGACCTTCTTATTGACGACGAAACACAGAAATTGCATCGGAATTAAATAGAAAAGGCACAATGACGACTTAAGTACAAGAAGACTGACTCTTCTAACTGACTATGTTTTGAACCATTCCTGTGACGCTAGTTACAGATTACGATGCTTCACTTCAGGTTTACTGTATCCCTTGGACATTCTTATTGACGATGAAACACAGATATTGCACGGAATTAAATACAAAAGGCACAATGCCGACTTAAGTACAAGAAGACTGACTCTTCCTACTGTCTATGTTTTGAACCTTTCCTGTGACAGTAGTTACAGATTCCGATGCTTCACTTCAGGTATACTGTATCCCTCTGACCTTCTTTTTGACGATGAAACACAGTAATTGCATCGGAATTAAATACAAAAGGCACAATGCCGACTTAAGTACAAGAAGAATGTCTCTTCTTACTGACTGTTTTGAACCGCTCCTGTAACACTAGTTATGGATTCCGATGCTTCACTTCAGGTTTACTGTATCAATCTGACATTCTTATTGACGATGAAACACAGAAATTGCATCGGAATGAAATGCAAAATGCACAATGCCGACTTAAGTACAAGAAGACTGACTCTTCGTACTGACTATGTTTAAACCATTCCTGTGACACTAGTTATAGATTACGATGAATCACTTCAGCATTACTGTATCCCTTGGACCTTCTTATTGACGAAGAAACACAGAAATTGCGTCGGAATTAAATAGAAAAGGCACAATGCCGACTTAAGTACAAGAAGACTGACTCTTCGTACTGACTATGTTTAAACCATTCCTGTGACACTAGTTATAGATTCCGATGCCTCACTTCAGGATTACTGTATCCCTCTAACCTTCTTATTGACGATGAAACAAAGATATTGCATCGGAATGAAATAGAAAAGGCACAATGCCGACTTAAGTACAAGAAGACTGACTCTTCTTACTGACTATGTTTTGAACCATTCCTGTGCCACTAGTTATGGATTCCGATGCTTCACTTCAGGTTTACTGTATCCCTCTGACCTTCTTATTGACGATGAAACACAAAAATTGCATCGGAATTAAATAGAAAAGGCACAATGCCGACTTAAGTACAAGAGGACATACTCTTCTTACTGTCTATGTTTTGAACCATTCCTGTGACACTAGTTATAGATTCCGATGCCTCACTTCAGGTTTACTGTATCCCTTGGACCTTCTTATTGACGATGAAACACAGAAATTGCATCGGAATTAAATACAAAAAAGCACATTGCCGACTTAAGTACAAGAAGACTGACTCTTCTTTCTGTCTATGTTTTGAACCATTCCTGTGACGCTAGTTACAGATTCCGATGCTTCACTTCAGGGTTACTGTATCCCTCTGACATTCTTATTGACGATGAAACACTGATATTGCATCGGAAGTAAATAGAAAAGGCACAATGTCGACTTAAGTACAAGAAGACTGACTCTTCCTACTGTCTATGTTTTGAACCATTCCAGTGACACTAGTTATAGATTTTGATGCTTCACTTCAGGTTTACTGTATCCCTTGGACGTTCTTATTGACGATGAAACACAGAAATTGCATCGGAATTAAATACAAAAGGCACAATGCCGACTTAAGAACAAGAAGACTGACTCTTCTTACTGACTATGTTTTGAACCATTCCTGTGACGCTAGATACAGATTCCGAGACTTCACTTCAGGTTTACTGTATCCCTTGGACCTTCGTGTTGACGATGAAAACAGATATTGCATCGGAATTAAATACAAAAGGCACAATGCCGACTTAAGTACAAGAGGACTGACTCTTCCTACTGTCTATGTTTTGACCCATTCCTGTGACACTAGTTACAGATTCCGATGCTTCACTTCAGGTTTACTGTTCCCTCTGACCTTCTTTTTGACGATGAAACACAGTAATTGCATCGGAATTAAATACAAAAGGCACAATGCCGACTTAAGTACAAGACGACTGACTCTTCTTACTGACTGTTTTGAACCATTCCTGTGACGCTTGTTATAGATTCCGATGCTTCCCTTCAGGTTTACTGTATCCCTCTGACCTTCTTTTTGACGATGAAACACAGAAATTGCATCGGAATTAAATACAAAAGGCACAATGCCGACTTAAGTACAAGAAGACTGACTCTACTTACTGACTGTTTTGAACGATTCCTGTGACATTAGTTGTAGATTCCGATGCTTCACTTCAGGTTTACTGTATCCTTTGGACCTTCTTAGTGACGATGAAACACAGAAAATGCATCGGAATTAAATACAAAATGCACAATGCCGACTTAAGTACAAGAAGATTGTCTCTTCTTACTGACTGCTTTGAACCATTCCTGTGACACTAGTTATAGATTCCGATGCTTCACTTCAGGTTTACTGTATCCCTCTGACCTTCTTATTGACAATGAAACACAGATACTGCATCGGAATTAAATAAAAAAGGCACTATGCAGACTTAAGTACAAGAAGATTGACTCTTCTTACTGACTATGTTTGAACCATTCCTGTGACACTAGTTATGGATTCCGATGCTTCACTTCAGGTTTACTGTATCCCTCTGACCTTCTTATTGACGATGAATCACAGAAATTGCATCGGAATTAAATACAAAAGGCACAATGCCGACTTATGTACAAGAAGACAGACTCTTCTTACTGTCTATGTTTTGAACCATTCCTGTGACACTAGTTATAGATTCCGATGCTTCACTTCAGGTTTACTGTATCCGTTGGACCTTCTTATTGCCGATGAAACACAGAAATTGCATCGGAATGAAATACAAAAGGCACAATGCCGACTTAAGTACAAGAAGACTGACTCTTCTTTCTGTCTATCTTTGAACCATTCCTGTGACGCTAGATACAGATTCCGATGCTTCACTTCAGGGTTACTGTATCCCTTTGACATTCTTATTGACGATGAAACACTGAAATTGCATCGGAATTAAATAGAAAAGGCACAATGCCGACTTAAGTACAAGAAGACTGACTCTTCCTACTGTCTATGTTTTGAACCATTCCAGTGACACTAGTTATAGATTTTGATGCTTCACTTCAGGTTTACTGTATCCCTTGGACGTTCTTATTGACGATGAAACACAGAAATTGCATCGGAATTAAATACAAAAGGCACAATGCCGACTTAAGAACAAGAAGACTGACTCTTCTTACTGACTATGTTTTGAACCATTCCTGTGACGCTAGATACAGATTCCGAGACTTCACTTCAGGTTTACTGTATCCCTTGGACCTTCGTGTTGACGATGAAAACAGATATTGCATCGGAATTAAATACAAAAGGCACAATGCCGACTTAAGTACAAGAGGACTGACTCTTCCTACTGTCTATGTTTTGACCCATTCCTGTGACACTAGTTACAGATTCCCATGCTTCACTTCAGGTTTACTGTTCCCTCTGACCTTCTTTTTGACGATGAAACACAGTAATTGCATCGGAATTAAATACAAAAGGCACAATGCCGACTTAAGTACAAGACGACTGACCTTTCTTACTGACTGTTTTGAACCATTCCTGTGACGCTTGTTATAGATTCCGATGCTTCCCTTCAGGTTTACTGTATCCCTCTGACCTTCTTTTTGACGATGAAACACAGAAATTGCATCGGAATTAAATACAAAATGCACAATGCCGACTTAAGTACAAGAAGATTGTCTCTTCTTACTGACTGTTTTGAACCATTCCTGTGACACTAGTTATAGATTCCGATGCTTCACTTCAGGTTTACTGTATCCCTCTGACCTTCTTATTGACGATGAAACACAGAAATTGCATCGGAATTAAATACAAAAGGCACAATGACGACTTAAGTACAAGAAGTCTGACTCTTCGTACTGACTATGTTTTGAACCATTCCTGTGACACTAGTTATAGATTACGATGATTCACTTCAGGTTTACTGTATCCCTCTGACCTTCTTTTTGACGATGAAACACAGAAATTGCATCGGAACTAAATACAAAAGGCACAATGCCGATATAAGTACAAGAAGACTGACTCTTCCTACTGTCTATGTATTGAACGATTCCTGTGACATTAGTTATAGATTCCGATGCTTCACTTCAGGTTTACTGTATCCCTTGGACCTTCTTATTGACGATGAAACACAGATACTGCATCGGAATTAAATAGAAAAGGCACTATGCCGACTTAAGTACAAGAAGACTGACTCTTCTTACTGACTATGTTTGAACCATTCCTGTGACACTAGTTATGGATTCCGATGCTTCACTTCAGGTTTACTGTATCCCTCTGACCTTCATATTGACGATGAATCACAGAAATTGCATTGGAATTAAATACAAAAGGCACAATGCCGACTGAAGTACAAGAAGACAGACTCTTCTTACTCTCTATGTTTTGAACCATTCCTGTGACACTAGTTATAGATTCCGATGCTTCACTTCAGGTTTACTGTATCCGTTGGACCTTCTTATTGACGATGAAACACAGAAATTGCATCGGAATAAAATACAAAAGGCACAATGCCGACTTAAGTACAAGAAGACTGACTCTTCTTTCTGTCTATGCTTTGAACCAATCCTGTGACGCTAGATACAGATTCCGATGCTTCACTTCAGGGTTACTGTATTCCTCTGACATTCTTATTGACGATGAATCACTGAAATTGTATCGGAATTAAATAGAAAAAGCACAATGCCGACTTAAGTACATGAAGACTGACTCTTCCTACTGTCTATGTTATGAACCATTCCTGTGACACTAGTTATAGATTCCGATGCTTCACTTCAGGTTTACTGTATCCCTTGGACGTTCTTGTTGACGATGAAACACAGATATTGCATCGGTATTTAGTACAAAAGGCACAATGCCGACTTAAGTACAAGAAGACTGACCTTTCTTACTGTCTATGTTCTGAACCATTCCTGTGACACTAGTTATAGATTACGATGATTCACTTCATGATTACTGTATCCCTTGGACCTTCTTATTGACGATGAAACACTGAAATTCCATCGGAATTAAATAGAAAAGGCACAATGCCGACTTAAGTACCAGAAGACTGACTCTTCTTACTGACTATGTTTGGAACCATTCCTGTGACACTAGTTATAGATTCCGATGCCTCACTTCAGGTTTACTGTATCCCTTTGACCTTCTTATGGATAATGAAACACAGATATTGCATCGGAATTTAATAGAAAAGGTACAATGCCGACTTAAGTACAAGAAGACTGACTCTTCTTACTGTCTATTATTTGAACCATTCCTTTGACACTAGTTATAGATTCCGATGATTCACTTCAGGTTTACCGTATCCCTTGGACGTTCTTATTGACAATGAAACACAGATATTGCATCGGAATTAAATACAAAAGGCACAATGCCGACTTAAGTACAAGAAGACTGACTCTTCGTACTGACTATGTTTCGAACCATTCCTGTGACACTAGTTATAGATTACGATGATTCACTTCAGGTTTACCGTATACCTTGGACCTTCTTATTGACGATGAAACACAGATATTGCATTGGAATGAAATACAAAAGGCACAATGCCGACTTAAGTACAAGAAGACTGACTCTTCCTACTGTCTATGTTTTGAACCATTCCTGTGACAGTAGTTACAGATTCCGATGCTTCACTTCAGGTTTACTGTATCCCTCTGACCTTCTTTTCGAAGATGAAACACAGAAATTGCATCGGAATTAAATACAAAAGGCACAATGCCGACATAAGTACAAGAAGATTGTCTCTTCTTACTGACTGTTTTGAACCATTCCTGTGACACTAGTTATAGATTCCGATGCTTCACTTCAGGTTTACTGTATCCCTCTGACCTTCTTATTGACGATGAAACACAGAAATTGCATCGGAATGAAATGCAAAAGGCACAATGCCGACTTAAGTACTAGAAGACTGACTCTTCGTACTGACTATCTTTGAACCATTCCTGTGACACTAGTTATAGATTACGATGAATCACTTCAGGATTACTGTATCCCTTGGACCTTCTTATCGACGATGAAACACAGAAATTGCATCGGAATTAAATACAAAAGGCACAATGCCGACTGAAGTACAAGGAGACTGACTCTTCTTTCTGTCTATGTTTTGAACCATTCCTGTGACGCTAGTTACAGATTCCGATGCTTCACTTCAGGGTTACTGTATCCCTCTGACATTCTTATTGACGATGAAACACTCAAATTGCATCGGAATTAAATAGAAAAAGCACAATGCCGACTTAAGTACAAGAAGACTGACTCTTCCAACTGTCTATGTTTTGAACCATTCCTGTGACACTAGCTATAGATTACGATGAATCACTTCAGGATTACTGTATCCCTTGGACCTTCTTATTGACGATGAAACACAGAAATTGCATCGGAATTAAATACAAAAGGCACAATGCCGACTTAAGAACAAGAAGACTGACTCTTCTTACTGACAATGTCTTGAACCATTCCTGTGACGCTAGTTACAGATTCCGATGCTTCACTTCAGGTTTACTGTATCCCTTGGACCTTCTTGTTGACGATGGAAACAGATATTGCATCGGAATTAAATAGAAAAGGCACAATGCCGACTTAAGTGCAAGAGGACTGACTCTTCCTACTGTCTATGTTTTGACCCATTCCTGTGACACTAGTTACAGATTCCGATGCTTCACTTCAGGTTTACTGTATCCCTCTGACCTACTTATTGACGATAAAACACAGATATTGCATCGGAATTAAATACAAAATGCACAATGCCGACTTAAGTACAAGAAGGCTGAATCTTCCTACTGTCTATGTTTTGAACGATTCCTGTGACATTAGTTATTGATTCCGATGCTTCACTTCAGGTTTACTGTATCCTTTGGACCTTCTAATTGGCGACGAAATGCAGAAATAGCTTCGGAATGAAAAACAAAAGGCACAATGCCGACATAAGTACAAGAAGATTGTCTCTTCTTACTGACTGTTTTGAACCATTCCTGTGACACTTGTTATAGATTCCGAAGTTTCCCTTCAGGTTTACTGTATCCCTCTGACCTTCATTTTGACGATGAAACACAGAAATTGCATCGGAATTAAATACAAAAGGCACAATGTCGACTTAAGTACAAGAGGACTGACTCTTCCTACAGTCTATGTTTTGAACGATTCCTGTGACATAAGTTATGGATTCCGTTGCTTCACTTCAGGTTTACTGTATCCTTTGGACCTTATTATTGACGATGAAACACAGAAAATGCATCGGAATTAAATACAAAAGGCACAATGCCGACTTAAGTACAAGAAGATTGTCTCTTCTTACTGACTGCTTCGAACCATTCCTGTGACACTAGTTATAGATTCCGATGCTCACTTCAGGTTTACTGTATCCCTCTGACCTTCTTATTGACGATGAAACACAGAAATTGCATCGGAATTAAATACAAAAGGCACAATGCCGACTTAAGTACAAGAAGACTGACTCTTCGTACTGACTACGTTTTGAATCATACCTGTGACACTAGTTATTGATAACGATGATTCTCTTCAGGATTACTGTATCCCTTGGACCTTCTTATTGACGATGAAACACGGAAATCGCTTCGGAATTAAATAGAAGAGGCATAATGCCGACTAAAGTACAAGAAGAATAACTCTTCTGACTGACTATGTTTGGAACCATTCCTGTGACACTAGTTATAGATTCCCATGCCTCACTTCAGGTTTACTGTATCCCTCTGACCTTCTTATTGACGATGAAACACAGATATTGCATCGGAATTAAATAGAAAAGGCACAATGCCGACTTAAGTACAAGAAGACTGACTCTTCTTACAGACTATGTTTTGAACCATTCCTGTGACACTAGTTATGGATTCCGATGCTTCACTTCAGGTTTACTGTATCCCTCTGACAATCTTATTGACGATGAAACACAGAAATTGCATCGGAATTAAATACAAAAGGCACAATGCCGACTTAAGTACAAGAAGACTGACTCTTCTTTCTGTCTATGCTTTGAACCATTCCTGTGACGCTAGTTACAGACTCCGATGCTTCACTTCATGGTTACTGTATCCCTCTGACATTCTCATTGACGATGAAACACTGAAATTGCATCGGAATTAAATAGAAAAGGCACAATGCCGACTTAAGTACAAGAAGACTGACTCTTCTTTCTGTCTATGTTTTGAACCATTCCTGTGACGCTAGTTACAGATTCCGATGCTTCACTTCAGGGTTACTGTATCCCTCTGACATTCTTATTGACGATGAAACACTGAAATTGCATCGGAATTAAATAGAAAAGGCACAATGCCGACTTAAGTACAAGAAGACTGACTCTTCCTACTGTCTATGTATTGAACGATTCCTGTGACATTAGTTATAGATTCCGATGCTTCACTTCAGGTTTACTGTATCCTTTGGACCTTCTTATTGACGATGAAACACAGAAAATGCATCGGAATTAAATACATAAGGCACAATGCCGACTTAAGTACAAGAAGATTGTCACTTCTTACTGACTGTTTTGAACCATTCCTGTAACGCTAGTTACAGATTCCGATGCTTCACTTCAGGTTTACTGTATCCCTCTGACCTTCTTATTGACGATGAAACACAGAAATTGCATCGGAATTAAATACAAAAGGCACAATGCCGACTTAAGTACAAGAAGACTGACTCTTCTTACTGACTATGTTTTGAACCATTCCTGTGACACTAGTTATGGATTCCGATGCTTCACTTCAGGTTTACTGTATCCCTCTGACCTTCTTATTGACGATGAAACACAGAAATTGCATCGGAATTAAATACAAAAGGCACAATGCCGACTTAAGTACAAGAATACAGACTCTTCTTACTGTCTATGTTCTGAACCATTCCTGTGACACTAGTTATAGATTCCGATGCTTCACTTCAGGTTTACTGTATCCCTTGGACCTTCTTATTGACGATGAAACACAGAAATCGCATCGGAATTAAATACAAAAGGCACAATGCCGACTTAAGTACAAGAAGACTGACTCTTCTTTCTGTCTATGCTTTGAACCATTCCTTTGACGCTAGTTACAGATTCCGATGCTTCACTTCAGGGTTACTGTATCCCTCTGACATTCTTATTGACGATGAAACACTAAAATTGCATCGGAATTAAGTAGAAAAGGCACAATGCTGACTTAAGTACAAGAAGACTGACTCTTCCTACTGTCTATGTTTTGAACCATTCCTGTGACACTAGTTATAGATTCCGATGCTTCACTTCAGGTTTACTGTATCCCTTGGACCTTCTTATTGACGATGAAACACAGAAATTGCATCGGAATTAAATACAAAAGGTACAATGCCGAAATAAGTACAGGAAGACTGACTCTTCCTACTGTCTATGTATTGAACGATTCCTGTGACATTAGTTATAGATTCCGATGCTTCACTTCAGGTTTACTGCATCCCTTGGACCTTCTTATTGACGATGAAACACAGATACTGCATCGGAATTAAATAGCAAAGGCACTATGCCGACTTAAGTACAAGAAGACTGACTCTTCTTACTGACTATGTTTGAACCATTCCTGTGACACTAGTTATGGATTCCGATGCTTCACTTCAGGTTTACTGTATCCCTCTGACCTTCATATTGACGATGAATCACAGAAATTGCATTGGAATTAAATACAAAAGGCACAATGCCGACTTAAGTACAAGAAGACAGACTCTTCTTACTCTCTATGTTTTGAACCATTCCTGTGACACTAGTTATAGATTCCGATGCTTCACTTCAGGTTTACTGTATCCGTTGGACCTTCTTATTGACGATGAAACACAGAAATTGCATCGGAATGAAATACAAAAGGCACAATGCCGACTTAAGTACAAGAAGACTGACTCTTCTTTCTGTCTATGCTTTGAACCATTCCTGTGACGCTAGATACAGATTCCGATGCTTCACTTCAGGGTTACTGTATCCCTCTGACATTCTTATTGACGATGAAACACTGAAATTGCATCGGAATTAAATAGAAAAGGCACAATGCCGACTTAAGTACAAGAAGACTGACTCTTCCTACTGTCTATGTTTTGAACCATTCCTGTGACACTAGTTATAGATTCCGATGCTTCACTTCTGGTTTACTGTATCCCTTGGACGTTCTTGTTGACGATGAAACACAGAAATTGCATCGGAATTAAATACAAAAGGCACAATGCCGACTTAAGAACAAGAAGACTAACTCTTCTTACTGACTATGGTTTGAACCATACCTGTGACGCTAGTTACAGATTCCGATGCTTCACTTCAGGTTTACTGTATCCCTTGGACCTTCTTGTTGACGATGAAAACAGAAATTGCATCGGAATTAAATACAAAAGGCACAATGCCGACTTAAGTAAAAGAAGACTGACTCTTCGTACTGACTATGTTTTGAACCATTCCTGTGACACTAGTTATAGATTACGATGATTCACTTCAGGTTTACCGTATCCCTTGGACCTTCTTATTGACGATGAAACACAGATATTGCATTGGAATGAAATACAAAAGGCACAATGCCGACTTAAGTACAAGAAGTCTGACTCTTCCTACTGTCTATGTTTTGAACCATTCCTGTGACGCTAGTTACAGATTCCGATGCTTCACTTCAGGGTTACTGTATCCCTCTGACATTCTTATTGACGATGAAACACTCAAATTGCATCGGAATGAAATAGAAAAAGCACAATGCCGACTTAAGTACAAGAAGACTGACTCTTCCTACTGTCTATGTTTTGAACCATTCCAGTGACACTAGTTATAGATTCCGATGCTTCACTTCAGGTTTACTGTATCCCTTGGACGTTCTTATTGACGATGAAACACAGAAATTGCATCGGAATTAAATACAAAAGGCACAATGCCGACTTAAGAACAAGAAGACTGACTCTTCTTACTGACAATGTTTTGAACCATTCCTGTGACGCTAGTTACAGATTCCGATGCTTCACTTCAGGTTTACTGTATCCCTTGGACCTTCTTGTTGACGATGAAAACAGATATTGCATCGGAATTAAATACAAAAGGCACAATGCCGACTTAAGTGCAAGAGGACTGACTCTTCCTACTGGCTATGTTTTGACCCATTCCTGTGACACTAGTTACAGATTCCGATGCTTCACTTCAGGTTTACTGTATCCCTCTGACTTACTTATTGACGATAAAACACAGATATTGCATCGGAATTAAATACAAAAGGCACAATGCCGACTTAAGTACAAGAAGGCTGAATCTTCCTACTGTCTATGTTTTGAACGATTCCTGTGACATTAGTTATTGATTCCGATGCTTCACTTCAGGTTTACTGTATCCTTTGGACCTTCTAATTGGCGACGAAATGCAGAAATAGCTTCGGAATGAAAAACAAAAGGCACAATGCCGACTTAAGTACAAGACGACTGACTCTTCTTACTGACTGTTTTGAACCATTCCTGTGACACTTGTTATAGATTCCGATGTTTCCCTTCAGGTTTACTGTATCCCTCTGACCTTCATTTTGACGATGAAACACAGAAATTGCATCGGAATTAAATACAAAGGGCACAATGTCGACTTAAGTACAAGAGGACTGACTCTCCCTACTGTCTATGTTTTGAACGATTCCTGTGACATAAGTTATAGATTCCGTTGCTTCACTTCAGGTTTACTGTATCCTTTGGACCTTCTTATTGACGATGAAACACAGAAAATGCATCGGAATTAAATACAAAAGGCACAATGCCGACTTAAGTACAAGAAGATTGTCTCTTCTTACTGACTGTTTCGAACCATTCCTGTGACACTAGGTATAGATTCCCATGCCTCACTTCAGGTTTACTGTATCCCTCTGACCTTCTTATTGACGATGAAACACAGATATTGCATCGGAATTAAATAGAAAAGGCACAATGCCGACTTAAGTACAAGAAGACTGACTCTTCTTACTGACTATGTTTTGAACCATTCCTGTGACACTAGTTATGGATTCCGATGCTTCACTTTAGGTTTACTGTATCCCTCTGACCTTCTTATTGACGATGAAACACAGAAATTGCATCGGAATTAAATACAAAATGCACAATGCCGACTTAAGTACAAGAAGACTGCGGCTTCTTTCTGTCTATGCTTTGAACCATTCCTGTGACGCTAGTTACAGATTCCGATGCTTCACTTCATGGTTACTGTATCCCTCTGACCTTCATTTTGACGATGAAACACAGAAATTGCATCGGAATTAAATACAAAAGGCACAATGTCGACTTAAGTACAAGAGGACTGACTCTTCCTACTGTCTATGTTTTGAACGATTCCTGTGACATAAGTTATAGATTCCGTTGCTTCACTTCAGGTTTACTGTATCCTTTGGACCTTCTTATTGACGATGAAACACAGAAAATGCATCGGAATTAAATACAAAAGGCACAATGCCGACTTAAGTACAAGAAGATTGTCTCTTCTTACTGACTGTTTCGAACCATTCCTGTGACACTAGGTATAGATTCCGATGCTTCACTTCAGGTTTACTGTATCCCTCTGACCTTCTTATTGACGATGAAACACAGAAATTGCATCGGAATTAAATACAAAAGGCACAATGCCGACTTAAGTACAAGAAGACTGACTCTTCGTACTGACTACGTTTTGAATCATTCCTGTGACACTAGTTATAGATTACGATGATTTACTTCAGGATTACTGTATCCCTTGGACCTTCTTATTGACGATGAAACACGGAAATTGCATCGGAATTAAATAGAAAAGGCATAATGCCGACTAAAGTACAAGAAGAATAACTCTTCTTACTGACTATGTTTGGAACCATTCCTGTGTCACTAGTTATAGATTCCGACGCTTCACTTCAGGTTTACTGTATCTCTCTGACCTTCTTATTGACGATGAAACACAGAAATTGCATCGGAATTTAATAGAAAAGGTACAATGCCGACTTAAGTACAAGAAGACTGACTCTTCCTACTGTCTATGTTTTGAACCATTCCTGTGACACTAGTTACAGATTCCGATGCTTCACTTCAGGTTTACTCTAACCTTCTGACCTTCTTTTTGACGATGAAACACAGAAATTGCATCGGAATTCCATACAAAAGGCACAATGCCGGCTTAAGTACAAGAAGTCTGACTCTTCCTACTGTCTATGTTTTGAACGATTCCTGTGACATTAGTTATAGATACCGATGCTTCACTTCAGGTTTACTGTATCCTTTGGACCTTCTTATTGGCGACGAGGTACAGAAATTGCATCGGAATTAAATACAAAAGGCACAATGCCGACTTATGTACAAGAAGACTGACTCTTCCTACTGACTGTTTTGAACCATTCCTGTGACACTAGTTATAGATTCCGATGCTTCACTTCAGGTTTACTGTATCCTTTGGACCTTCTTATTGGCGACGAAATACAGAAATTGCATTGGAATTAAATACAAAAGGCACATTGCCGACTTAAGTACAAGAAGACTGACTCTTCTTACTGTCTATTATTTGAACCATTCCTTTGACACTAGTTATAGATTACGATGATTCACTTCAGGTTTACCGTATCCCTTGGACCTTCTTATTGACGATGAAACACAGATATTGCATTGGAATGAAATACAAAAGGCACAATGCCGACTTAAGTACAAGAAGACTGACTCTTCCTACTGTCTATGTTTTGAACCATTCCTGTGACAGTAGTTACAGATTCCGATGCTTCACTTCAGGTTTACTGTATCCCTCTGACCTTCTTTTCAACGATGAAACACAGAAATTGCATCGGAATTAAATACAAAAGGCACAATGCCGACATAAGTACAAGAAGATTGTCTCTTCTTACTGACTGTTTTGAACCATTCCTGTGACACTAGTTATAGATTCCGATGCTTCACTTCAGGTTTACTGTATCCCTCTGACCTTCTTATTGACGATGAAACACAGAAATTGCATCGGAATGAAATGCAAAAGGCACAATGCCGACTTAAGTACAAGAAGACTGACTCTTCGTACTGACTATGTTTGAACCATTCCTGTGACACTAAATATAGATTACGATGAATCACTTCAGGATTACTGTATCCCTTGGACCTTCTTATTGACGATGAAACACAGAAATTGCATCGGAATTAAATACAAAATGCACAATGCCGACTTAAGTACAAGGAGACTGACTCTTCTTTCTGTCTATGTTTTGAACCATTCCTGTGACGCTAGTTACAGATTCCGATGCTTCACTTCAGGGTTACTGTATCCCTCTGACATTCTTATTGACGATGAAACACTCAAATTGCATCGGAATTAAATAGAAAAAGCACAATGCCGACTTAAGTACAAGAAGACTGACTCTTCCTACTGGGTATGTTTTGAACCATTCCAGTGACACTAGTTATAGATTCCGATGCTTCACTTCAGGTTTACTGTCTCCCTTGGACGTTCTAATTGACGATGAAGCACAGAAATTGCATCGGAATTAAATACAAAAGGCACAATATCGACTTAAGAACAAGAAGACTGACTCTTCTTACTGACAATGTTTTGAACCATTCCTGTGACGCTAGTTACAGATTCCGATGCTTCACTTCAGGTTTACTGTATCCCTTGGACCTTCTTGTTGACGATGAAAACAGATATTGCATCGGAATTAAATACAAAAGGCACAATGCCGACTTAAGTGCAAGAGGACTGACACTTCCTACTGTCTATGTTTTGACCCATTCCTGTGACACTAGTTACAGATTCCGATGCTTCACTTCAGGTTTACTGTATCCCTCTGACCTACTTATTGACGATAAAACACAGATATTGCATCGGAATTAAATACAAAAGGCACAATGCCGACTTAAGTACAAGAAGGCTGAATCTTCCCACTGTGTATGTTTTGAACGATTCCTGTGACATTAGTTATTGATTCCGATGCTTCACTTCAGGTTTACTGTATCCTTTGGACCTTCTAATTGGCGACGAAATGCAGAAATAGCTTCGGAATGAAAAACAAAAGGCACAATGCCGACTTAAGTACAAGACGACTGACTCTTCTTACTGACTGTTTTGAACCATTCCTGTGACACTTGTTATAGATTCCGATGTTTCCCTTCAGGTTTACTGTATCCCTCTGACCTTCATTTTGACGATGAAACACAGAAATTGCATCGGAATTAAATACAAAAGGCACAATGTCGACTTAAGTACAAGAGGACTGACTCTTCCTACTGTCTATGTTTTGAACGATTCCTGTGACATAAGTTATAGATTCCGTTGCTTCACTTCAGGTTTACTGTATCCCTTGGACGTTCTTATTGACGATGAAGCACAGAAATTGCATCGGAATTAAATACAAAAGGCACAATGCCGACTTAAGTACAAGAAGATTGTTTCTTCTTACTGACTGTTTCAAACCATTCCTGTGACACTAGTTATAGATTCCGATGCTTCACTTCAAGTCTACTGTATCCCTCTTACCTTCTTTTTGACGATGAAACACAGAAATTGCATCGGAATCAAATACAAAAGGCACAATGCCGACTTAAGTACAAGAAGACTGACTCTTCGTACTGACTACGTTTTGAATCATTCCTGTGACACTAGTTATAGATTACGATGATTCACTTCAGGATTACTGTATCCCTTGGACCTTCTTATTGATGATGAAACACGGAAATTGCATCGGTATTAAATAGAAAAGGCATAATGCCGACTAAAGTACAAGAAGAATAACTCTTCTTACTGACTATCTTTGGAACCATTCCTGTGACACTAGTTATAGATTCCCATGCCTCACTTCAGGTTTACTGTATCCCTCTGACCTTCTTATTGACGATGAAACACAGATATTGCATCGGAATTAACTAGAAAAGGCACAATGCCGACTTAAGTACAAGAAGACTGACTCTTCTTACTGACTATGTTTTGAACCATTCCTGTGACACTAGTTATGGATTCCAATGCTTCACTTCAGGTTTACTGTATCCCTCTGACCTTCTTATTGACGATGAAACACAGAAATTGCATCGGAATTAAATACAAATGGCACAATGCCGACTTAAGTACAAGAAGACTGACGCTTCTTTCTGTCTATGTTTTGAACCATTCCTGTGACGCTAGTTACAGATTCCGATGCTTCACTTCAGGGTTACTGTATCCCTCTGACATTCTTATTGACGATGAAACACTGAAATTGCATCGGAATTAATTAGAAAAGGCACAATGCCAACTTAAGTACAAGAGGACTGACTCTTCCTACTGTCTATGTTTTGAACCATTCCAGTGACACTAGTTATAGATTCCGATGCTTCACTTCAGGTTTACTGTATCCCTTGGACGTTCTTATTGACGATGAAACACAGAAATTGCATCGGAATTAAATACAAAAGGCATCATGCCGACTTAAGAACAATAAGACTGACTCTTCTTACTGACTGTTTCGAACCATTCCTGTGACACTTGTTATAGATTCCGATGCTTCCCTTCAGGTTTACTGTATCCCTCTGACCTTCTTTTTGACGATGAAACACAGAAATTGCATCGAAATTAAATACAAAAGGCACAATGCCGACTTAAGTACAAGAAGACTGACTCTTCCTACTGTCTATGTTTTGAACGATTCCTGTGACATTAGTTATAGATTCCGATGCTTCACTTCAGGTTTACTGTATCCTTTGGACCTTCTTATTGACGATGAAACACAGAAAATGCATCGGATTTAAATACATAAGGCACAATGCCGACTTAAGTACAAGAAGATTGTCTCTTCTTACTGACTGTTTTGAACCATTCCTGTGACGCTAGTTACAGATTCCGATGCTTCACTTCAGGTTTACTGTATCCCTCTGACCATCTTATTGACGATGAAACACAGAAATTGCATCGGAATTAAATACAAAAGGCACAATGCCGACTTAAGTACAAGAAGACTGACTCTTCGTACTGACTATGTTTTGAACCATTCCTGTGACACTAGTTATAGATTACGATGATTCACTTCAGGATTACTGTATCCCTTGGACCTTCTTATTGACGATGAAACACAGAAATTACATCGGAATTAAATAGAAAAGGCACAATGCCGACTAAAGTACAAGAAGACTGACTCTTCTTACTGACTATGTTTGGAACCATTCCTGTGACACTAGTTATAGATTCCCATGCCTCACTTCAGGTTTACTGTATCCCTATGACCTTCTTATTGTCGATGAAACACAGATATTGCATCGGAATTAAATAGAAAAGGCACAATGCCGACATAGGTACAAGAAGACTGACTCTTCTTACTGACTATGCTTTGAACCATTCCTTTGACGCTAGTTACAGATTCCGATGCTTCATTTCAGGGTTACTGTATCCCTCTGACATTCTTATTGACGATGAAACACTAAAATTGCATCGGAATTAAGTAGAAAAGGCACAATGCCGACTTAAATACAAGAAGACTGACTCTTCCTACTGTCTATGCTTTGAACCATTCCTGTGACACTAGTTATAGATTCCGATGCTTCACTTCAGGTTTACTGTATCCCTTGGACGTTCTTATTGACGATGAAACACAGAAATTGCATCGGAATTAAATACAAAAGGCACAATGCCGTCTTAAGAACAAGAAGACTGACTCTTCTTACTGACTATGCTTTGAACCATTCCTGTGACGCTAGTTACAGATTCCTATGCTTCACTTCAGGTTTACTGTATCCCTTGGACCTTCTTGTTGACGATGAAAACAGATATTGCATCGGAATTAAATACAAAAGGCACAATGCCGACTTAAGTACAAGAAGACCGACTCTTCCTACTGTCTATGTTTTGAACGATTCCTGTGACATTAGTTATTGATTCCGATGCTTCACTTCAGGTTTACTGTATCCTTTGGACCTTCTAATTGGCGACGAAATGCAGAAATAGCTTCGGAATTAAATACAAAAATCACAATGCCGACATAAGTACAAGAAGACTGACTCTTCTTACTGACTATGTTTTGAACCATTCCTGTGACACTAGTTATGGATTCCGATGCTTCACTTCAGGTTTACTGTATCCCTCTGACCTTCTTATTGACGATGAAACACAGTAATTGCATCGGAATTAAATACAAAAGGCACAATGCCGACTTAAGTACAAGAAGACTGACTCTTCCTACTGTCTATGTTTAGAAAGATTCCTGTGACTTTAGTTATAGATTCCGATGCTTGACTTCAGGTTTACTGTATCCCTCTGACCTTCGTATTGACGATGAAACACAGAAATTGCATCGGAATTAAATACAAAAGGCACAATGCCGACTTAAGTACAAGAAGACTGACTCTACTTACTGACTGTTTTGAACGATTCCTGTGACATTAGTTGTCGATTCCGATGCTTCACATCAGGCTTACTGTATCCTTTGGACTTTCTTATTGACGATGAAACACAGAAAATGCATCGGAATTAAATACAAAAATCACAATGCCGACTTAAGTACAAGAAGATTGTCTCTTCTTACTGACTGTTTTGAACCATTCCTGTGACACTAGTTTTAGATTCCGATGCTTCACTTCAGGTTTACTGTATCCCTCTGACCTTCTTATTGACAATGAAACACAGAAATTGCATCGGAATTAAATACAAAAGGCACAATGCCGACTTAAGTACAAGAAGTCTGACTCTTCGTACTGACTATGTTTTGAACCATTCCTGTGACACTAGTTATAGATTACGATGATTCACTTCAGGATTACTGTATCCGTTGGACCTTCTTATTGACGATGAAACACAGAAATTGCATCGGAATTAAATAGAAAAGGCACAATGCCGACTAAAGTACAAGAAGAGTGACTCTTCTTACTGACTATGTTTGGAACCATTCCTGTGACACTAGTTATAGATTCCAATGCCTCACTTCAGGTTTACTGTATCCCTCTGGCCTTCTTATTGACGATGAAACACAGATATTGCATCGGAATTAAATAGAAAAGGCACAATGCCGACTTAAGTTCAAGAAGACTGACTCTTCTTACTGACTATGTTTTGAACCATTCCTGTGACACTAGTTATGGATTCCGATGCTTCACTTCAGGTTTACTGTATCCCTCTGATCTTCTTATTGACGATGAAACACAGAAATTGCATCGGAATTAAATACAAAAGGCACAATGCCGACTTATGTACAAGAAGACAGACTCTTCCTACTGTCTATGTTTAGAACCATTCCTGTGACACTAGTTATAGATTCCGATGCTTCACTTCATGGTTACTGTATCCCTCTGACATTCTTATTGACGATGAAACACTGAAATTGCATCGGAATTAAATAGAAAAGGCACAATGCCGACTTAAGTACAAGAAGACTGACACTTCTTTCTGTCTATGTTTTGAACCATTCCTGTGACGCTAGTTACAGATTCCGATGCTTCACTTCAGGGTTACTGTATCCCTCTGACATTCTTATTGACGATGAAACACTGAAATTGCATCGGAATTAATTAGAAAAGGCACAATGCCGACTTAAGTACAAGAGGACTGACTCTTCCTACTGTCTATGTTTTGAACCATTCCAGTGACACTAGTTACAGATTCCGATGCTTCACTTCAGGTTTACTGTATCCCTTGGACGTTCTTATTGACGATGAAACACAGAAATTGCATCGGAATTAAATACAAAAGGCACAATGCCGACTTAAGAACAAGAAGACTGACTCTTCTTACTGACTATGCTTTGAACCATTCCTGTGACGCTAGTTACAGGTTCCTATGCTTCACTTCAGGTTTACTGTATCCCTTGGACCTTCTTGTTGACGATGAAAACAGATATTGCATCGGAATTAAATACAAAAGGCACAATGCCGACTTAAGTACAAGAAGACCGACTCTTCCTACTGTCTATGTTTTGAACGATTCCTGTGACATTAGTTATTGATTCCGATGCTTCACTTCAGGTTTACTGTATCCTTTGGACCTTCTAATTGGCGACGAAATGCAGAAATAGCTTCGGAATTAAATACAAAAAGCACAATGCCGACATAAGTACAAGAAGACTGACTCTTCTTACTGACTATGTTTTGAACCATTCCTGTGACACTAGTTATGGATTCCGATGCTTCACTTCAGGTTTACTGTATCCCTCTGACCTTCTTATTGACGATGAAACACAGTAATTGCATCGGAATTAAATACAAAAGGCACAATGCCGACTTAAGTACAAGAAGACTGACTCTTCCAACTGTCTATGTTTAGAACGATTCCTGTGACTTTAGTTATAGATTCCGATGCTTGACTTCAGGTTTACTGTATCCCTCTGACCTTCGTATTGACGATGAAACACAGAAATTGCATCGGAATTAAATACAAAAGGCACAATGCCGACTTAAGTACAAGAAGACTGACTCTACTTACTGACTGTTTTGAACGATTCCTGTGACATTAGTTGTCGATTCCGATGCTTCACATCAGGCTTACTGTATCCTTTGGACCTTCTTATTGACGATGAAACACAGAAAATGCATCGGAATTAAATACAAAAGGCACAATGCCGACTTAAGTACAAGAAGATTGTCTCTTCTTACTGACTGTTTTGAACCATTCCTGTGACACTAGTTTTAGATTCCGATGCTTCACTTCAGGTTTACTGTATCCCTCTGACCTTCTTATTGACAATGAAACACAGAAATTGCATCGGAAGGCACAATGCCGACTTAAGTACAAGAAGTCTGACTCTTCGTACTGACTATGTTTTGAACCATTCCTGTGACACTAGTTATAGATTACGATGATTCACTTCAGGATTACTGTATCCGTTGGACCTTCTTATTGACGATGAAACACAGAAATTGCATTGGAATTAAATAGAAAAGGCACAATGCCGACTAAAGTACAAGAAGAGTGACTCTTCTTACTGACTATGTTTGGAACCATTCCTGTGACACTAGTTATAGATTCCAATGCCTCACTTCAGGTTTACTGTATCCCTCTGGCCTTCTTATTGACGATGAAACACAGATATTGCATCGGAATTAAATAGAAAAGGCACAATGCCGACTTAAGTTCAAGAAGACTGACTCTTCTTACTGACTATGTTTTGAACCATTCCTGTGACACTAGTTATGGATTCCGATGCTTCACTTCAGGTTTACTGTATCCCTCTGATCTTCTTATTGACGATGAAACACAGAAATTGCATCGGAATTAAATACAAAAGGCACAATGCCGACTTATGTACAAGAAGACAGACTCTTCCTACTGTCTATGTTTAGAACCATTCCTGTGACACTAGTTACAGATTCCGATGCTTCACTTCAGGTTTACTGTATCCCTTGGACTTTCTTATTGACGATGAAACACAGAAATTGCATCGGAATTAAATACAAAAGGGACAATGCCGACTTAAGTACAAGAAGACTGACTCTTCTTTCTGTCTATGCTTTGAACCATTCCTGTGACGCTAGTTACAGATTCCGATGCTTCACTGCAGGGATACTGTATCCCTCTGACATTCTTATTGACGATGAAACACTGAAATTGCATCGGAATTAAATAGAAAAAGCACAATGCCGACTTAAGTACAAGAAGACTGACTCTTCTTTCTGTCTATGGTTTGAACCATTCCTGTGACGCTAGTTACAGATTCCGATGCCTCACTTCAGGGTTACTGTATCCCTCTGACATTCTTATTGACGATGAAACACTGAAATTGCATCGGAATTAAATAGAAAAGGCACAATGCCGACTTAAGTACGAGAAGACTGACTCTTCCTACTGTCTATGTTTTGGACCATTCCAGTGACACTAGTTATAGATTCCGATGCTTCACTTCACGTTTACTGTATCCCTTGGACGTTCTTATTGACGATGAAACACAGAAATTGCATCGGAATTAAATACAAAAGGCACAATGCCGACTTAAGAACAAGAAGACTGACTCTTCTCATTGACTGTTTTGAACCATTCCTGTGACACTTGTTATAGATTCCGATGCTTCCCTTCAGGTTTACTGTATCCCTCTCACCTTCTTTTTGACGATGAAACACAGAAATTGCATCGGAATTAAATACAAAAGGCACAATGCCGACTTAAGTACAAGAAGACTGACTCTTCCTACTGTCTATGTTTTGAACGATTCTTGTGACATTAGTTATAGATTCCGATGCTTCACTTCAGGTTTACTGTATCCTTTGGACCTTCTTATTGACGATGAAACACAGAAAATGAATCTGAATTCAATACAAAAGGCACAATGCCGACTTAAGTACAAGAAGATTGTCTCTTCTTACTGACTGTTTTGACCCATTCCTGTGACGCTAGTTACAGATTCCGATGCTTCACTTCAGGTTTACTGTATCCCTCTGACCTTCTTATTGACGATGAAACACAGAAATTGCATCGGAATTAAATACAAAAGGCACAATGCCGACTTAAGTACAAAAAGACTGACTCTTCGTACTGACTATGTTTTGAAACATTCCTGTGACACTAGTTATAGATTAAGATGATTCACTTCAGGATTACTGTATCCTTTGGACCTTCTTATTGAAGATGAAGCACAGAAATTGCATCGGAATTAAATAGAAAAGGCACAATGCCGACTAAAGTACAAGAAGACTGACTCTTCTTACTGACTATGTTTGGAACCATTCCTGTGACACTAGTTATAGAGTCCCATGCCTCACTTCAGGTTTACTGTATCCCTCTGACCTTCTTATTGACGAAGAAACACAGATATTGCATCGGAATTAAATAGAAAATGCACAATGCCGACTTAAGTACAAGAAGACTGACTCTTCTTACTGACTATGTTTTGAACCATTCCTGTGACACTAGTTATGGATTCCGATGCTTCACTTCAGGTTTATTGTATCCCTCCGACCTTCTTTTTGACAATGAAACACAGAAATTGCATCGGAATTAAATACAAAAGGCACAATGCCGACTTAAGTACAAGAAGACTGACTCTTCTTACTGTCTATGTTTTGAACCATTCCTGTGACACTAGTTATAGATTCCGATGCTTCACTTCAGGTTTACTGTATCCCTTGGACCTTCTTATTGACGATGAAACACAGAAATTGCATCGGAATTAAATACAAAAGGCACATTGCCGACTTAAGTACGAGAAGACTGAGTCTTCTTTCTGTCTATGCTTTGAACCATTCCTGTGACGCTAGTTACAGATTCCGATGCTTCACTTCAGGGTTACTGTATCCCTCCGACATTCTTATTGACGATGAAACACTGAAATTGCATCGGAATTAAATAGAAAAGGCACAATGCCGACTTAAGTACAAGAAGACTGACTCTTCCTACTGTCTATTCTGTAAACCATTCCTGTGACACTAGTTATAGATTCCGATCCTTCATATCAGGTTTGCTGTATCCCTTGGACGTTCTTATTGACGATGAAACACAGGAATTGCATCGGAATTAAATACAAAAGGCACAATGCCGACTTAAGAACAAGAAGACTGACTCTTCTTACTGACTATGTTTTGAACTATTCCTGTGACGCTAGTTACAGATTCCTATGCTTCACTTCAGGTTTACTGTATCCCTTGGACCTTCTTGTTGACGATGAAAACAGATATTGCATCGGAATTAATTACAAAAGGCACAATGCCGACTTAAGTACAAGAGGACTGACTCTTCCTACTGTCTATGTTTTGAACCATTCCTGTGACACTAGTTACAGATTCCGATGCTTCATTTCAGGTTTTCGGTATCCCTCTGACCTTCTTTTAACGATGAAACACAGAAATTGCATCGGAATTAAATACAAAAGGCACAATGCCGACTTAAGTACAAGAAGACTGACTCTTCCTACTGTCTATGATTTGAACGATTCCTGTGACATTAGTTATCGATTCCGATGCTTCACTTCAGGTTTACTGTATCCTTTGGACCTTCTAATTGGCGACGAAATGCAGAAATAGCTTCGGAATTAAATACAAAAGGCACAATGCCGACTTAAGAACAAGAAGACTGACTCTACTTACTGACTGTTTTGAACCATTCCTGTGACACTTGTTATATATTCCCATGCTTCACTTCAGGTTTACTGTATCCCTCTGACCTTCTCTTTGACGATGAAACACAGAAATTGCATCGGAATTAAATACAAAAGGCACAATGCCGACTTAAGTACAAGAAGACTGACTCTTCCTACTGTCTATGTTTTGAACGATTCCTATGACATTAGTATTTGATTTCGATGCTTCACTTCAGGTTTACTGTATCCTTTGGACCTTCTTATTGACGATGAAACACAGAAAAAGCATCGGAATTAAATACAAAAGGCACAATGCTGACTTAAGTACAAGAAGATTGACTCTTCTTACTGACTGTTTTGAACCATTCCTGTAACACTAGTTATAGATTCCGATGCTTCACTTCAGGTTTACTGTATCCCTCTGACCTTCATATTGACGATGAAACACAGATATTGCATCGGAATTAAATAGAAAAAGCACAATGCCGACTTAAGTACAAGAAGACTGACTCTTCTTACTGACTATGTTTTGAACCATTCCTGTGACACTAGTTATGGATTCCGATGCTTCACTTCAGGTTTACTGTATCCCTCTGGCCTTCTTATTGACGATGAAACACAGAAATTGCATCGGAATTAAATCAAAAAGGCACAATGCCGACTTATGTACAAGAAGACAGACTCTTCCTACTGTCTATGTTTAGAACCATTCCTGTGACACTAGTTATAGATTCCGATGCTTCACTTCAGGTTTACTGTATCCCTTGGACTTTCTTATTGACGATGAAACACAGAAATTGCATCGGAATTAAATACAAAAGGCACAATGCCGACTTAAGTACAAGAAGACTGACTCTTCTTTCTGTCTATGCTTTGAACCATTCCTGTGACGCTAGTTACAGATTCCGATGCTTCACTGCAGGGATACTGTATCGCTCTGACATTCTTATTGACGATGAAACACTGAAATTGCATCGGAATTAAATAGAAAAAGCACAATGCCGACTTAAGTACAAGAAGACTGACTCTTCTTTCTGTCTATGGTTTGAACCATTCCTGTGACGCTAGTTACAGATTCCGATGCCTCACTTCAGGGTTGCTGTATCCCTCTGACATTCTTATTGACGATGAAACACTGAAGTTGCATCGGAATTAAATCAAAAAGCTGCAATGCCGACTTATGTACAAGAAGACAGACTCTTCCTACTGTCTATGTTTAGAACCATTCCTGTGACACTAGTTATAGATTCCGATGCTTCACTTCAGGTTTACTGTATCCCTTGGACGTTCTTATTGACGATGAAACACAGAAATTGCATCGGAATTAAATACAAAAGGCACAATGCCGACTTAAAAACAAGAAGACTGACTCTTCTCACTGACTGTTTTGAACCATTCCTGTGACACTTGTTATAGATTCCGATGCTTCCCTTCAAGTTTACTGTATCCCTCTCACCTTCTTTTTGACGATGAAATACAGAAATTGCATCGGCATTAAATACAAAAGGCACAATGCCGATTTAAGTACAAGAAGACTGACTCTTCCTACTGTCTATGTTTTGAACGATTCTTGTGACATTAGTTATAGATATCGATGCTTCACTTCAGGTTTACTGTATCCTTTGGACCTTCTTATTGACGATGAAACACAGAAAATGAATCGGAATTAAATACAAAAGGCACAATGCCGGCTTAAGTACAAGAAGATTGTCTCTTCTTACTGACTGCTTTGAACCATTCCTGTGACGCTAGTTACAGATTCCGATGCTTCACTTCAGGTTTACTGTATCCCTCTGACCTTCTTATTGACGATGAAACACAGAAATTGCATCGGAATTAAATACAAAAGGCACAATGCCGACTTAAGAACAAGAAGACTGACTCTTCTTACTGACTATGTTTTGAACTATTCCTGTGACGCTAGTTACAGATTCCTATGCTTCACTTCAGGTTTACTGTATCCCTTGGTCCTTCTTGTTGACGATGAAAACAGATATTGCATCGGAATTAAATACTAAAGGCACAATACCGACTTAAGTACAAGAGGACTGACTCTTCCTACTGTCTATGTTTTGAACCATTCCTGTGCCACTAGTTACAGATTCCGAGGCTTCATTTCAGGCTTTCGGTATCCCTCTGACCTTCTTTCAACGATGAAACACAGAAATTGCATCGGAATTAAATACAAAAGGCACAATGCCGACTTAAGTACAGGAAGACTGACTCTTCCTACTGTCTATGATTTGAACGATTCCTGTGGCATTAGTTATCGATTCCGATACTTCACTTCAGGTTTTCTGTATCCTTTGGAACTTCTAATTGGCGACGAAATGCAGAAATAGCTTCGGAATTAAATACAAAAGGCACAATGCCGACTTAAGAACAAGAAGACTGACTCTACTTACTGACTGTTTTGAACCATTCCAGTGACACTTGTTATATATTCCCATGCTTCACTTCAGGTTTACTGTATCCCTCTGACCTTCTCTTTGACGATGAAACACAGAAATTGCATCGGAATTAAATACAAAAGGCACAGTGCCGACTTAAGTACAAGAAGACTGACTCTTCCTACTGTCTATCTTTTGAACTATACCTGTGACATTAGTATTTGATTCCGATGCTTCACTTCAGGTTTACTGTATCCTTTGGACCTTCTTATTGACGATGAAACACAGAAAAAGCATCGGAATTAAATACAAAAGGCACAATGCCGACTTAAGTACAAGAAGATTGACTCATCTTATTGACTGTTTTGAACCATTTCTGTAACACTAGTTATAGATTCGGATGCTTCACATCAGGTTTACTGTATCCCTCTGACCTTCATATTGACGATGAAACACAGATATTGCATCGGAATTAAATAGGAAAGGCACAATGCCGACTTAAGTACAAGAGGACTGACTCTTCTTACTGACTATGTTTTGAACCATTCCTGTGACACCTGTTATGGATTCCGATGCTTCACTTCAGGTTTACTGTATCCCTCTGACCTTCTTATTGACGATGAAACACAGAAATTGCATCGGAATTAAATACAAAAGGCACAATGGCGACTTATGTACAAGAAGACAGACTCTTCCTACTGTCTATGTTTAGAACCATTCCTGTGACACTAGTTATAGATTCCGATGCTTCACTTCAGGTTTACTGTATCCCTTGGACTTTCTTATTGACGATGAAACACAGAAATTGCATCGGAATTAAATAGAAAAAGCACAATGCCGACTTAAGTACAAGAAGACTGACTCTTCTTTCTGTCTATGGTTTGAACCATTCCTGTGACGCTAGTTACAGATTCCGATGCCTCACTTCAGGGTTTCTGTATCCCTCTGACATTCTTATTGACGATGATACACTGAAATTGCATCGGAATTAAATAGAAAAGGCACAATGCCGACTTAAGTACGAGAAGACTGACTCTTCCTACTGTCTATGTTTTGGACCATTCCAGTGACACTAGTTATAGATTCCGATACTTCACTTCAGGTTTACTGTATCCCTTGGACGTTCTTATTGACGATGAAACACAGAAATTGCATTGGAATTAAATACAAAAGGCACAATGCCGACTTAAGAACAAGAACACTGACTCTTCTCACTGACTGTTTTGAACCATTCCTGTGACACTTGTTATAGATTCCGATGCTTCCCTTCAGGTTTACTGTATCCCTCTCACCTTCTTTTTGACGATGAAACACAGAAATTGCATCGGAATTAAATACAAAAGGCACAATACCGACTTAAGTACAAGAAGACTGACTCTTCCTACTGTCTATGTTTTGAACGATTCTTGTGACATTAGTTATCGATTCCGATGCTTCACTTCAGGTTTACTGTATCCTTTGGACCTTCTTATTGACGATGAAACACAGAAAATGAATCGGAATTAAATACAAAAGGCACAATGCCGACTTAAGTACAAGAAGATTGTCTCTTCTTACTGACTGTTTTGAACCATTCCTGTGACGCTAGTTACAGATTCCGATGCTTCACTTCAAGTTTACTGTATCCCTCTGACCTTCGTATTGACGATGAAACACAGAAATTGCATCGGAATTAAATACAAAAGGCACAATGCCGACTTAAGTACAAGAAGACTGACTCTTCGTACTGACTATGTTTTGAACCATTCCTGTGACACTAGTTATAGATTACGATGATTCACTTCAGGATTACTGTATCCTTTGGACCTTCTTATTGACGATGAAACACAGAAATTGCATCGGAATTAAATAGAAAAGGCACAATGCCGACTAAAGTACAAGAAGACTGACTCTTCTTACTGACTATGTTTGGAACCATTCCTGTGACACTAGTTATAGATTCCCATGCCTCACTTCAGGTTTACTGTATCCCTCTGACCTTCTTATTGACAAAGAAACTCAGATATTGCATCGGAATTAAATAGAAAAGGCACAATGCCGACTTAAGTACAAGAAGACTGACTCTTCTTACTGACTATGTTTTGAACCATTCCTGTGACACTAGTTATGGATTCCGATGCTTCACTTCAGGTTCACTGTATCCCTCTGACCTTCTTATTGACGATGAAACACAGAAATTGCATCGGAATTAAATACAAAAGGCACAATGCCGACTTAAGTACAAGAAGACTGACTCTTCTTACTGTCTATGTTTTCAACCATTCCTGTGACACTAGTTATAGATTTCGATGCTTCACTTCAGGTTTACTGTATCCCTTGGACCTTCTTATTGACGATGAAACACAGAAATTGCATCGGAATTAAAAACAAAAGGCACAATGCCGACTTAAGTACGAGAAGACTGACTCTTCTTTCTGTCTATGCTTTGAACCATTCCTGTGACGCTAGTTACAGATTCCGATGCTTCACTTCAGGGTTACTGTATCCCTTCGACATTCTTATTGACGATGAAACACTGAAATTGCATCGGAATTAAATAGAAAAGGCACAATGCCGACTTAAGTACAAGAAGACTGACTATTCCTACTGTCTATGTTTTAAACCATTCCTGTGTCACTAGTTATAGATTCCGATGCTTCACTTCAGGTTTACTGTATCCCTCTGACCTTCATATTGACGATGAAACACAGATATTGCATCGGAATTAAATAGGAAAGGCACAATGCCGACTTAAGTACAAGAGGACTGACTCTTCTTACTGACTATGTTTTGAACCATTCCTGTGACACCTGTTATGGATTCCGATGCTTCACTTCAGGTTTACTGTATCCCTCTGACCTTCTTATTGACGATGAAACACAGAAATTGCATCGGAATTAAATACAAAAGGCACAATGCCGACTTATGTACAAGAAGACAGACTCTTCCTACTGTCTATGTTTAGAACCATTCCTGTGACACTAGTTATAGATTCCGATGCTTCACTTCAGGTTTACTGTATCCCTTGGACTTTCTTATTGACGATGAAACACAGAAATTGCATCGGAATTAAATAGAAAAAGCACAATGCCGACTTAAGTACAAGAAGACTGACTCTTCTTTCTGTCTATGGTTTGAACCATTCCTGTGACGCTAGTTACAGATTCCGATGCCTCACTTCAGGGTTACTGTATCCCTCTGACATTCTTATTGACGATGAAACACTGAAATTGCATCGGAATTAAATAGAAAAGGCACAATGCCGACTTAAGTACGAGAAGACTGACCCTTCCTACTGTCTATGTTTTGGACCATTCCAGTGACACTAGTTATAGATTCCGATACTTCACTTCAGGTTTACTGTATCCCTTGGACGTTCTTATTGACGATGAAACACAGAAATTGCATCGGAATTAAATACAAAAGGCACAATGCCGACTTGAGAACAAGAACACTGACTCTTCTCACTGACTGTTTTGAACCATTCCTGTGACACTTGTTATAGATTCCGATGCTTCCCTTCAGGTTTACTGTATCCCTCTCACCTTCTTTTTGACGATGAAACACAGAAATTGCATCGGAATTAAATACAAAAGGCACAATGCCGACTTAAGTACAAGAAGACTGACTCTTCCTACTGTCTATGTTTTGAACGATTCTTGTGACGTTAGTTATCGATTCCGATGCTTCACTTCAGGTTTACTGTATCCTTTGGACTTTCTTATTGACGATGAAACACAGAAAATGAATCGGAATTAAATACAAAAGGCACAATGCCGACTTAAGTACAAGAAGATTGTCTCTTCTTACTGACTGTTTTGAACCATTCCTGTGACGCTAGTTACAGATTCCGATGCTTCACTTCAAGTTTACTGTATCCCTCTGACCTTCGTATTGACGATGAAACACAGAAATTGCATCGGAATTAAATACAAAAGGCACAATGCCGACTTAAGTACAAGAAGACTGACTCTTCGTACTGACTATGTTTTGAACCATTCCTGTGACACTAGTTATAGATTACGATGATTCACTTCAGGATTACTGTATCCTTTGGACCTTCTTATTGACGATGAAACACAGAAATTGCATCGGAATTAAATAGAAAAGGCACAATGCCGACTAAAGTACAAGAAGACTGACTCTTCTTACTGACTATGTTTGGAACCATTCCTGTGACACTAGTTATAGATTCCCATGCCTCACTTCAGGTTTACTGTATCCCTCTGACCTTCTTATTGACAAAGAAACTCAGATATTGCATCGAAATTAAATAGAAAAGGCACAATGCCGACTTAAGTACAAGAAGACTGACTCTTCTTACTGACTATGATTTGAACCATTCCTGTGACACTAGTTATGGATTCCGATGCTTCACTTCAGGTTCACTGTATCCCTCTGACCTTCTTATTGACGATGAAACACAGAAATTGCATCGGAATTAAATACAAAAGGCACAATGCCGACTTAAGTACAAGAAGACTGACTCTTCTTACTGTCTATGTTTTGAACCATTCCTGTGACACTAGTTATAGATTTCGATGCTTCACTTCAGGTTTACTGTATCCCTTGGACCTTCTTATTGACGATGAAACACAGAAATTGCATCGGAATTAAATACAAAAGGCACAATGCCGACTTAAGTACGAGAAGACTGACTCTTCTTTCTGTCTATGCCTTGAACCATTCCTGTGACGCTAGTTACAGATTCCGATGCTTCACTTCAGGGTTACTGTATCCCTTCGACATTCTTATTGACGATGAAACACTGAAATTGCATCGGAATTAAATAGAAAAGGCACAATGCCGACTTATGTACAAGAAGACTGACTCTTCCTACTGTCTATGTTTTAAACCATTCCTGTGTCACTAGTTATAGATTCCGATGCTTCACTTCAGGTTTACTGTATCCCTTGGAAGTTCTTATTGACGATGAAACACAGAAATTGCATCGGAATTAAATACAAAAGACACAATACCGACTTAAGAACAAGAAGACTGACTCTTCTTACTGACTATGTTTTGAACTATTAATGTGAAGCTAGTTACAGATTCCTATGCTTCACTTCAGGTTTACTGTATCCCTTGGACCTTCTTGTTGACGATGAAAACAGATATTGCATCGGAATTAAATACAAAAGGCACAATGCCGACTTAAGTACAAGAGGACTGACTCTTCCTACTGTCTATGTTTTGAACCATTCCTGTGACACTAGTTACAGATTCCGATGCTTCATTTCAGGTTTTCGGTATCCCTCTCACCTTCTTTTAACGATGAAACACAGAAATTGCATCGGAATTAAATACAAAAGGCACAATGCCGACTTAAGTACAAGAAGACTGACTCTTCCTACTGTCTATGATTTGAACGATTCCTGTGACATTAGTTATCGATTCCGATGCTTCACTTCAGGTTTACTGTATCCTTTGGACCTTCTAATTGGCGACGAAATGCAGAAATAGCTTCGGAATTAAATACAAAAGGCACAATGGCGACTTAAGAACAAGAAGACTGACTCTACTTACTGACTGTTTTGAACCATTCCTGTGACACTTGTTATATATTCCCATGCTTCACTTCAGGTTTACTGTATCCCTCTGACCTTCTCTTTGACGATGAAACACAGAAATTGCATCGGATTTAAATACAAAAGGCAGAATGCCGACTTAAGTACAAGAAGACTGACTCTTCCTACTGTCTATGTTTTGAACGATTCCTGTGACATTAACTATAGATTCCGATGCTTCCCTTCAGGTTTACTGTATCCTTTGGACCTTCTTATTGACGATGAAACACAGAAAAGGCATCAGAATTAAATACAAAAGGCACAATGCCGACTTAAGTACAAGAAGATTGACTCTTCTTACTGACTGTTTGAACCATTCCTGTAACACTAGTTATAGATTCCGATGCTTCACTTCAGGTTTACTGTATCACTCTGACCTTCTTATTGACGATGAAACACAGAAATTGCATCGGAATTAAATAGAAAAAGCACAATGCCGACTTAAGTACAAGAAGACTGACTCTTCTTTCTGTCTATGGTTTGAACCATTCCTGTGACGCTAGTTACAGATTCCGATGCCTCACTTCAGGGTTACTGTATCCCTCTGACATTCTTATTGACGATGAAACACTGAAATTGCATCGGAATTAAATAGAAAAGGCACAATGCCGACTTAAGTGCGAGAAGACAGACTCTTCCTACTGTCTATGTTTTGGACCATTCCAGTGACACTAGTTATAGATTCCGATGCTTCACTTCAGGTTTACTGTATCCTTTGGACCTTCTTATTGGCGACGAAATTCAGAAATTGCATCGGAATTAAATAGAAAAGGCACAATGCCGACTTAAGTACAAGAAGACTGACTCTTCTTACTGACTATGTTTGGAACCATTCCTGTGACACTAGTTATAGATTCCGATGCCTCACTTCAGGTTTACTGTATCCCTCTGACCTTCTTATATATGATGAAACACAGATATTGCATCGGAATTAAATAGAAAAGGCACAATGCCGACTTAAGTACAAGAAGACTGACTCTTCTTACTGACTATGTTTTGAACCATTCCTGTGACACTAGTTATAGATTCCGATGCTTCACTTCAGGTTTACTGTATCCCTCTGACCTTCTTATTGACGATGAAACACAGAAATTGCATCGGAATTAAATAGAAAAGGTACAATGCCGACTTAAGTACAAGAAGACTGACTCTTCCTAGTGTCTATGTTTTGAACCATTCCTGTGACACTAGTTATAGATTCCGATGCTCCACTTCAGGTTTACTGTATCCCCTGGACCTTCTCATTGACGATGAAACACAGAAATTGCATCGGAATAAAATAGAAAAGGCACAATGCCGACTTAAGTACAGGAAGACTCACTCTTCTTACTGTCTATGTTTTGAACCATTCCTGTGACACTAGTTATCGATTCCGATGCGTCACTTCAGGTTTACTGTATCCCTTGGTTCTACTTATTGACGATGAAACACAGAAATTGCATCGGAATTAAATAGAAAAAGCACAATGCCGACTTAAGTACAAGAAGATTGACTCTTCTTACTGACTGTTTTGAATCATTCCTGTGACACTAGTTATAGATTCCGATGCTTCACTTCAGGTTTACTGTATCCCTTGGACCTTCTTATTGACGATGAAACACAGAGATTGCATCGGAATTAAATAGAAAAGGCACAATGCCGAATTAAGTACAAGAAGACTGACTCTTCTTTCTGTCTATGTTTGAACCATACCTGTGACGCAAATTACAGATTCCGATGCTTCACTTCAGGGTTACTGTATCCCTTGGACCTTCTTATTGATGATGAAACACAGAAATTGCATCGGAATTAAATACAAAAGGCACAATGCCTACTTAAGTACAAGAAGACTGACTCTTCCTACTGTCTATGTTTTGAACGATTCCTGTGACATTGGTTATAGATACCGATGCTTCACTTCTGGTTTACTGTATCCTTTGGACCTTCTTATTGGCGACGAAGTACAGAAATTGCATCGGAATTAAATACAAAATGCACAATGCCGACTTATGTACAAGAAGACTGACTCTTCTTACTGCCTGTTTTGAACCATTCCTGTGACACTAGTTATAGATTCCGATGCTTCACTTCAGGTTTACTGTATCCTTTGGACCTTCTTATTGGCGACGAAATACAAAAATTGCATTGGAATTAAATACAAAAGGCACATTGCCGACTTAAGTACAAGAAGACTGACTCTTCTTACCGTCTATTATTTGAACCATTCGTTTGACACTAGTTATAGATTCCGATGCTTTACTTCAGGTTTACTGTATCCCTTGCACCTTCTTATTGACGATGAAACACAGATATTGCATTGGAATTAAATACAAAAGGCACAATGCCCACTTAAGTACAAGAAGACTGACCCATCTTACTGTCTATGTTTTGAACCATTCCTGAGACTCTAGTTATAGATTCCGATGCTACACTTCAGGTTTACAGTATCCCTCTGACCTTCTTATTGACCATGAAACACAGAAATTGCATCGGAATTAAATAGAAAAGGCACAATGCCGACTTAAGTACAAGAAGACTGACTCTTCTTACTGACTATATTTGGATCCATTCCTGTGACAGTAGTTATAGTTTCCGATGCCTCACTTCAGGTTTACTGTATCCCTCTGACCTTCTTATTGACGATGAAACACAGATATTGCATCGGAATTAAATAGAAAAGGCACAATGCCGATTTAAGTACAAGAAGACCGACTCTTCTTACTGACTATGATTTGAACCATTCCTGTGACACTAGTTATAGATTCATATGCTTCACTTCAGGTTTACTGTATCCCTCTGACCTTCTTATTGACGATGAAACACAGAAATTGCATCGGAATTAAATAGAAAAGGCACAATGCCGATTTAAGTACGAGAAGACTGAATCTTCTTACTGTCTATGATTTGAACCATTCCTGTGACACTATTTATAAATTCCGATGCTTCACTTCAGGTTTACTGTATCCCTTGGACCTTCTTATTGACGATGAAACACTGAAATTGCATCGGAATTAAATAGAAAAGGTACAATGCTGACTTAAGTACAAGAAGACTGACTATTCCTACTGTCTATGTTTTGAACCATTCCTGTGACGCTAGTTATAGATTCCGATGCTTTACTTCATGTTTACTGTATCCGTTGGACCTTCTTATTGACGATGAAACACAGAAATTGCATCAGAATTAAATACAAAAGGCACAATGCCGACATAAGTAAAAGAAGACTGACTCTTCCTACTGTCTATGTTTTGAACGATTCCAGTGACAATAGTTATAGATTCCGATGCTTCACTTCAGGTTTACTGTTTCCGTTGGACTTTCTTATTGGCGACGAAATACAGAAATTGCATTGGAATGAAATAGAAAAGGCACATTGCCGACTTAAGTACAAGAGGACTGACGCTTCTTACTGTCTATGTTTTGAACCATTCCTGTGACACTAGTTATAGTTTTCGATGCTGCACTTCTGGTTTACTGTACCCCTTGGACCTTCTCATTGACGATGAAACACAGAAAATTCATCGGAATTAATTACAAAAGGCACAATGCCGACTTAAGTACAAGAAGACTGACTTTTCTTACTGACTATGTTTGGAACCATTCCTGTGACACTAGTTATAGATTCCGATGCCTCACTTCAGGTTTACTGTAGCCCTGTTACCTTCTTATTGAAGATGAAACACAGATATTGCATCGGAATTAAATAGAAAAGGCATAATGCCGACTTAAGTACAAGAAGACTGACTCTTCTTACTGACTATGTTTTGAACCAATCCTGTGACACTAGTTATAGATTACGATGATTCACTTCATGTTTACTGTATCCCTTGGACCTTCTTATTGGCGATGAAACACAGAAATTGCATCGGAATTAAATACAAAAGGCACAATGCCGACTTAAGTACAAGAAGACTGACTCTTCCTACTGTCTATGTTCTGAACGATTCCTGTGACATTAGTTATAGATTCCGATGCTTCACTTCAGGTTTACTGTATCCCTTGGACCTTCTTATTGACGATGAAACACAGATATTGCATCGGAATTAAATACAAAAGGCACAATGCCGACTTAAGTACAAGAAGATTGACTCTTCTTACTGACTGCTTTGAACCATTCCAGTGACACTAGTAATAGATTCCGATGCTTCACTTCAGGGTTTACTGTATCCCTCAGAGCTTCTTATTGACAATGAAACCCAGAAATTGCATCGGAATTAAATAGAAAAGGCACAATGCCGACTTAAGTACAAGAAGACTGACTCTTCCTACTGTCTATGTTCTGAACGATTCCTGTGACATTAGTTATAGATTCCGATGCTTCACTTCAGGTTTACTGTATCTCTTGGACGTTCTTATTGCCGATGAAACACAGAAATTGCAACTGAATTAAACAGAAAAGGCACAATGCCGACTTAAGTACAAGAACACTGACTCCTCTTACTGACTATGCTTTGAACCATTCCTGTGACACTAGTTACAGATTCCGATGCTTCACTTCAGGTTTACTGTATCCCTTGGACCTTCTTATTGACGACTAAACACAGATATTGCATCGGCATTAAATACAATAGGCACAATGCCGACTTAAGTACAAAAAGACTGACTCTTCCCACTGTCTATGTTTTGAACCATTCCTGTGACACTAGTTACAGATTCCGATGCTTCACTTCAGGTTTACTGTATCCTACTGACCTTCCTTTTGACGATGAAACACAGAAATTGCATCGGAATTCCATACAAAAGGCACAATGCCGACTTAAGTACAAGAAGACTAACTCTTCCTACTGTCTATGTTTTGAACGATTCCTGTGACATTAGTTATAGATACTGATGCTTGACTTCAGGTTTACTGTATCCTTTGGACCTTCGTATTGGCGACGAAGTACAGAAATTGCATCGGAATTAAATACAAATTGCACAATGCCGACTTATGTACAAGAAGACTGACTCTTCTTACTGCCTGTTTTGAACCATTCCTGTGACACTAGTTATAGATTCCGATGCTTCACTTCTGGTTTACTGTATCCTTTGGACCTTCTTATTGGCGACGATATACAGAAATTGCATTGGAATTAAATACAAAAGGCACATTGCCGACTTAAGTACAAGAAGACTGACTCTTCTTACCGTCTATTATTTGAACCATTCGTTTGACACTAGTTATAGATTCCGATGCTTTACTTCAGGTTTACTGAATCCCTTGGACCTTCTTATTGACGATGAACAACAGAAAATGCTTCGGAATTAAATACAAGAGGCACAGTGCCGACTTAAGTACAAGAAGTCTGACTCTTCCTACTGTCTATGTTTTGAACGATTCCTGTGGCATTAGTTACAGATTCCGATGCTTCACTTCAGGTTTACTGTATCCTTTGGACCTTCTTATTGGCGACGAAATACAGAAATTGCATTGGAATTAGATAGAAAAGGCACATTGCCGACTTAAGTACAAGAGGTCTGACTCTTCTTACTGTCTATGTTTTGAACCATTCCTGTGACACTAGTTATAGATTCCGATGCTTCACTTCAGGTTTACTGTATCCCTTGCACCTTCTTATTGACGATGAAACACAGATATTGCATTGGAATTAAATACAAAAGGCACAATGCCCACTTAAGTACAAGAAGACTGACCCATCTTACTGTCTATGTTTTGAACCATTCCTGAGACTCTAGTTATAGATTCCGATGCTACACTTCAGGTTTACAGTATCCCTCTGACCTTCTTATTGACCATGAAACACAGAAATTGCATCGGAATTAAATAGAAAAGGCACAATGCCGACTTCAGTACAAGAAGACTGACTCTTCTTACTGACTATATTTGGATCCATTCCTGTGACAGTAGTTATAGTTTCCGATGCCTCACTTCAGGTTTACTCTATCCCTCTGACCTTCTTATTGACGATGAAACACAGATATTGCATCGGAATTATATAGAAAAGGCACAATGCCGACTTAAGTACAAGAAGACCGACTCTTCTTACTGACTATGATTTGAACCATTCCTGTGACACTAGTTATTGATTCATATGCTTCACTTCAGGTTTACTGTATCCCTCTGACCTTCTTATTGACGATGAAACACAGAAATTGCATCGGAATTAAATAGAAAAGGCACAATGCCGATTTAAGTACGAGAAGACTGAATCTTCTTACTGTCTATGTTTTGAACCATTCCTGTGACACTATTTATAAATTCCGATGCTTCACTTCAGGTTTACTGTATCCCTTGGACCTTCTTATTGACGATGAAACACTGAAATTGCATCGGAATTAAATAGAAAAGGTACAATGCTGACTTAAGTACAAGAAGACTGACTATTCCTACTGTCTATGTTTTGAACCATTCCTGTGACGCTAGTTATAGATTCCGATGCTTTACTTCATGTTTACTGTATCCGTTGGACCTTCTTATTGACGATGAAACACAGAAATTGCATCAGAATTTAATACAAAAGGCACAATGCCGACATAAGTAAAAGAAGACTGACTCTTCCTACTGTCTATGTTTTGAACGATTCCAGTGACAATAGTTATAGATTCCGATGCTTCACTTCAGGTTTACTGTTTCCGTTGGACTTTCTTATTGGCGACGAAATACAGAAATTGCATTGGAATGAAATAGAAAAGGCACATTGCCGACTTAAGTACAAGAGGACTGACGCTTCTTACTGTCTATGTTTTGAACCATTCCTGTGACACTAGTTATAGTTTCCGATGCTGCACTTCTGGTTTACTGTACCCCTTGGACCTTCTCATTGACGATGAAACACAGAAAATTCATCGGAATTAATTACAAAAGGCACAATGCCGACTTAAGTACAAGAAGACTGACTCTTCTTACTGACTATGTTTGGAACCATTCCTGTGACACTAGTTATAGATTCCGATGCCTCACTTCAGGTTTACTGTAGCCCTGTTACCTTCTTATTGAAGATGAAACACAGATATTGCATCGGAATTAAATAGAAAAGGCATAATGCCGACTTAAGTACAAGAAGACTGACTCTTCTTACTGACTATGTTTTGAACCAATCCTGTGACACTAGTTATAGATTACGATGATTCACTTCAGGTTTACTGTATCCCTTGGACCTTCTTATTGACGATGAAACACAGAAATTGCATCGGAATTAAATAGAAATGGCACAATGCCGACTTAAGTACAAGAAGACTGATTCTTCTTTTTGTCTATGTTTTGAACCATTCCTGTGACGCTAGTTACAGATTCCGATGCTTCACTTCAGGGTTACTGTATCCCTCTGACATTCTTATTGACGATGAAACACTGAAATTGCATCGGAATTAAATAGAAAAGGTACAATGCCGACATAAGTACAAGAAGACTGACTCTTCCTACTGTCTATGTTTTGAACCATTCCTGTGACACTAGTTATAGATTCCGATGCTTCACTTCATGTTTACTGTATCCCTTGGACCTTCTTATTGGCGATGAAACACAGAAATTGCATAGGAATTAAATACAAAAGGCACAATGCCGACTTAAGTACAAGAAGACTGACTCTTCATACTGTCTATGTTCTGAACGATTCCTGTGACATTAGTTATAGATTCCGATGCTTCACTTCAGGTTTACTGTATCCCTTGGACCTTCTTATTGACGATGAAACACAGATATTGCATCGGAATTAAATACAAAAGGCACAATGCCGACTTAAGTACAAGAAGATTGATTCTTCTTACTGACTGCTTTGAACCATTCCAGTGACACTAGTAATAGATTCCGATGCTTCACTTCAGGGTTTACTGTATCCCTCAGAGCTTCTTATTGACAATGAAACCCAGAAATTGCATCGGAATTAAATAGAAAAGGCACAATGCCGACTTAAGTACAAGAAGACTGACTCTTCCTACTGTCTATGTTCTGAACGATTCCTGTGACATTAGTTATAGATTCCGATGCTTCACTTCAGGTTTACTGTATCTCTTGGACGTTCTTATTGCCGATGAAACACAGAAATTGCAACTGAATTAAACAGAAAAGGCACAATGCCGACTTAAGTACAAGAACACTGACTCCTCTTACTGACTATGCTTTGAACCATTCCTGTGACACTAGTTACAGATTCCGATGCTTCACTTCAGGTTTACTGTATCCCTTGGACCTTCTTATTGACGACTAAACACAGAAATTGCATCGGCATTAAATACAATAGGCACAATGCCGACTTAAGTACAAAAAGACTGACTCTTCCCACTGTCTATGTATTGAACCATTCCTGTGACACTAGTTACAGATTCCGATGCTTCACTTCAGGTTTACTGTATCCTACTGACCTTCCTTTTGACGATGAAACACAGAAATTGCATCGGAATTCCATACAAAAGGCACAATGCCGACTTAAGTACAAGAAGACTGACTCTTCCTACTGTCTATGTTTTGAACGATTCCTGTGACATTAGTTATAGATACTGATGCTTGACTTCAGGTTTACTGTATCCTTTGGACCTTCGTATTGGCGACGAAGTACAGAAATTGCATCGGAATTAAATACAAATTGCACAATGCCGACTTATGTACAAGAAGACTGACTCTTCTTACTGCCTGTTTTGAACCATTCCTGTGACACTAGTTATAGATTCCGATGCTTCACTTCTGGTTTTCTGTATCCTTTGGACCTTCTTATTGGCGACGATATACAGAAATTGCATTGGAATTAAATACAAAAGGCACATTGCCGACTTAAGTACAAGAAGACTGACTCTTCTTACCGTCTATTATTTGAACCATTCGTTTGACACTAGTTATAGATTCCGATGCTTTACTTCAGGTTTACTGAATCCCTTGGACCTTCTTATTGACGATGAATAACAGAAAATGCTTCGGAATTAAATACAAGAGGCACAGTGCCGACTTAAGTACAAGAAGTCTGACTCTTCCTACTGTCTATGTTTTGAACGATTCCTGTGGCATTAGTTACAGATTCCGATGCTTCACTTCAGGTTTACTGTATCCTTTGGACCTTCTTATTGGCGATGAAATACAGAAATTGCATTGGAATTAGATAGAAAAGGCACATTGCCGACTTAAGTACAAGAGGTCTGACTCTTCTTACTGTCTATGTTTTGAACCATTCCTGTGACACTAGTTATAGATTCCGATGCTTCACTTCAGGTTTACTGTATCCCTTGCACATTCTTATTGACGATGAAACACAGATATTGCATTGGAATTAAATACAAAAAGCACAATGCCCACTTAAGTACAAGAAGACTGACCCATCTTACTGTCTATGTTTTGAACCATTCCTGTGACTCTAGTTATAGATTCCGATGCTACACTTCAGGTTTACAGTATCCCTCTGACCTTCTTATTGACGATGAAACACAGATATTGCATCGGAATTAAATAGAAAAGGCACAATGCCGACTTAAGTACAAGAAGACCGACTCTTCTTACTGACTATGATTTGAACCATTCCTGTGACACTAGTTATAGATTCAGATGCTTCACTTCAGGTTTACTGTATCCCTCTGACCTTCTTATTGACGATGAAACACAGAAATTGCATCGGAATTAAATAGAAAAGGCACAATGCCGATTTAAGTACAAGAAGACTGACTCTTCTTACTGTCTATGTTTTGAACCATTCCTCTGACACTAGTTATAAATTCCGATGCTTCACTTCAGGTTTACTGTATCCCTTGGACCTTCTTAATGACGATGAAACACTGAAATTGCATCGGAAAAAAATAGAAAAGGTACAATGCCGACTTAAGTACAAGAAGACTGACTCTTCCTACTGTCTATGTTTTGAACCATTCCTGTGACGCTAGTTATAGATTCCGATGCTTTACTTCATGTTTACTGTACCCGTTGGACCTTCTTATTGACGATGAAACACAGAAATTGCATCAGAATTTAATACAAAAGGCACAATGCCGACATAAGTACAAGAAGACTGACTCTTCCTACTGTCTATGTTTTGAACGATTCCAGTGACAATAGTTATAGATTCCGATGCTTCACTTCATGTTTACTGTATCCCTTGGACCTTCTTATTGGCGATGAAACACAGAAATTGCATCGGAATTAAATAGAAAAGGCATAATGCCGACTTAAGTACAAGAAGACTGACTCTTCTTACTGACTATGTTTTGAACAATTCCTGTGACACTAGTTATAGATTACGATGATTCACTTCATGTTTACTGTATCCCTTGGACTTTCTTATTGACGATGAAACACAGATATTGCATCGGAATTAAATACAAAAGGCACAATGCCGACTTAAGTACAAGATGATTGACTCTTCTTTCTGTCTATGTTTTGAACCATTCCTGTGACGCTAGTTACAGATTCCGATGTTTCACTTCAGGGTTACTGTATCCCTCTGACATTCTTATTGACGATGAAACACTGAAATTGCATCGGAATTAAATAGAAAATGTACAATGCCGACATAAGTACAAGAAGACTGACTCTTCCTACTGTCTATGTTTTGAACCATTTCTGTGACACTAGTTATAGATTCCGATGCTTCACTTCATGTTTACTGTATCCCTTGGACCTTCTTATTGGCGACGAAACACAGAAATTGCATCGGAATTAAATACAAAAGGCACAATGCCGACTTAAGTACAAGATGATTGACTCTTCTTACTGACTGCTTTGAACCATTCCAGTGACACTAGTAATAGATTCCGATGCTTCACTTCAGGTTTACTGTATCCCTCTGACCTTCTTATTGACGATGAAACACAGAAATTGCATCTGAATTAAATAGAAAAGGCACAATGCTGACATAAGTACAAGAAGACTGACTCTTCTTACTGACTATGTTTCGAACCATTCCTGTGACACTAGTTATAGATTCCGATGATTCACTTCAGGTTTACTGTATCCTTTGGACCTTCTTATTGGCGACGAAGTACAGAAATTGCATCGGAATTAAATACAAATTGCACAATGCCGACTTATGTACAAGAAGACTCACTCTTCTTACTGCCTGTTTTGAACCATTCCTGTGACACTAGTTATAGATTCCGATGCTTCACTTCTGGTTTACTGTATCCTTTGGACCTTCTTATTGGCGACGATATACAGAAATTTAATTGGAATTAAATACAAAAGGCACATTGCCGACTTAAGTACAAGAAGACTGACTCTTCTTACCGTCTATTATTTGAACCATTCGTTTGACACTAGTTATAGATTCCGATGCTTTACTTCAGGTTTACTGTATCCCTTGGACCTTCTTATTGACGATGAATAACAGAAAATGCATCGGAATTAAATACAAGAGGCACAATGCCGACTTAAGTACAAGAAGACTGACTCTTCCTACTGTCTATGTTTTGAACGATTCCTGTGGCATTAGTTACAGATTCCGATGCTTCACTTCAGGTTTACTGTATCCTTTGGACCTTCTTATTGGCGACGAAATACAGAAATTGCATTGGAATTAGATAGAAAAGGCACATTGCCGACTTAAGTACAAGAGGTCTGACTCTTCTTACTGTCTATGTTTTGAACCATTCCTGTGACACTTGTTATAGATTCCGATGCTTCACTTCAGGTTTACTGTATCCCTTGCACCTTCTTATTGACGATGAAACACAGATATTGCATTGGAATTAAATACAAAAGGCACAATGCCCACTTAAGTACAAGAAGACTGACCCATCTTACTGTCTATGTTTTGAACCATTCCTGTGACTCTAGTTATAGATTCCGATGCTACACTTCAGGTTTACAGTATCCCTCTGACCTTCTTATTGACCATGAAACACAGAAATTGCATCGGAATTAAATAGAAAAGGCACAATGCCGACTTAAGTACAAGAAGACTGACTCTTCTTACTGACTATATTTGGATCCATTCCTGTGACAGTAGTTATAGTTTCCGATGCCTCACTTCAGGTTTACTGTATCCCTCTGACCTTCTTATTGACGATGAAACACAGATATTGCATCGGAATTAAATAGAAAAGGCACAATGCCGACTTAAGTACAAGAAGACCGACTCTTCTTACGGACTATGATTTGAACCATTCCTGTGACACTAGTTATAGATTCAGATGCTTCACTTCAGGTTTACTGTATCCCTCTGACCTTCTTATTGTCGATGAAACACAGAAATTGCATCGGAATTAAATAGAAAAGGCACAATGCCGATTTAAGTACAAGAAGACTGACTCTTCTTACTGTCTATGTTTTGAACCATTCCTCTGACACTAGTTATAAATTCCGATGCTTCACTTAAGGTTTACTGTATCCCTTGGACCTTCTTAATGACGATGAAATACTGAAATTGCATCGGAAATAAATAGAAAAGGTACAATGCCGACTTCAGTACAAGAAGACTGACTCTTCCTACTGTCTATGTTTTGAACCATTCCTGTGACGCTAGTTATAGATTCCGATGCTTTACTTCATGTTTACTGTATCCGTTGGACCTTCTTATTGACGATGAAACACAGAAATTGCATCAGAATTTAATACAAAAGGCACAATGCCGACATAAGTACAAGAAGACTGACTCTTCCTACTGTCTATGTTTTGAACGATTCCAGTGACAATAGTTATAGATTCCGATGCTTCACTTCATGTTTACTGTATCCCTTGGACCTTCTTATTGGCGATGAAACACAGAAATTGCATCGGAATTCCATACAAAAGGCACAATGCCGACTTAAGTACAAGAAGACTGACTCTTCCTACTGTCTATGTTTTGAACGATTCCTGTGACATTAGTTATAGATACCGATGCTTCACTTCAGGTTTACTGTATCCTTTGGACCTTCTTATTGGCGACGAAGTACAGAAATTGCATCGGAATTAAATACAAATTGCACAATGCCGACTTATGTACAAGAAGACTCACTCTTCTTACTGCCTGTTTTGAACCATTCCTGTGACACTAGTTATAGATTCCGATGCTTCACTTCCTGTTTACTGTATCCCTTGGACCTTCTTATTGGCGATGAAACACAGAAATTGCATCGGAATTAAATACAAAAGGCACAATGCCGACTTAAGTACAAGATGATTGACTCTTCTTACTGACTGCTTTGAACCATTCCAGTGACACTAGTAATAGATTCCGATGCTTCACTTCAGGTTTACTGTATCCCTCTGACCTTCTTATTGACGATGAAACACAGAAATTGCATCTGAATTAAATAGAAAAGGCACAATGCTGACATAAGTACAAGAAGACTGACTCTTCTTACTGACTATGTTTCGAACCATTCCTGTGACACTAGTTATAGATTCCGATGATTCACTTCAGGTTTACTGTCTCCCTCAGACCTTCTTATTGACGATGAAACACAGAAATTGCATCGGAATTAAATAGAAAAGGCACAATGCCGACTTAAGTACAAGAAGACTGACTCTTCTTACTGTCTACGTTATGAACCATTCCTGTGACACTAGTTATAGATTCCGATGCTTCACTTCAGGTTTACTGTATCCCTTGGGCATTCTTATTGACGATGAAACACAGAAATTGCGTCGGAATTAAATAGAAAAGGCACATTGCCGACTTAAGTACAAGCAGACTGATTCTTCTTTCTGTCTATGTTTTGAACCATTCCTGTGACGTTAGTCACAGATTCCGATGCCTCACTTCAGGGCTACTGTATCCCTCTGACATTCTTTTTGACGATGAAACACTGAAATTGCATCGGAATTAAATAGAAAAGGTACAATGCTGACTTAAGTACAGGAAGACTGACTCATCCTGCTGTCTATGTTTTGAACCATTCCTGTGACACTAGTTATAGATTCCGATGCTTCACTTCAGGTTTACTGTATCCCTTGGACGTTCTTATTGACGATGAAACACAGAAATTGCAACGGAATTAAATAGAAAAGGCACAATGCCGATTTAAGTACAAGAAGACTGACTCTTCTTACTGTCTATGTTTTGAACCATTCCTCTGACACTAGTTATAAATTCCGATGCTTCACTTCAGGTTTACTGTATCCCTCGGACCTTCTTAATGACGATGAAATACTGAAATTGCATCGGAAATAAATAGAAAAGGTACAATGCCGACTTCAGTACAAGAAGACTGACTCTTCCTACTGTCTATGTTTTGAACCATTCCTGTGACGCTAGTTATAGATTCCGATGCTTTACTTCATGTTTACTGTATCCGTTGGACCTTCTTATTGACGATGAAACACAGAAATTGCATCAGAATTTAATACAAAAGGCACAATGCCGACATAAGTACAAGAAGACTGACTCTTCCTACTGTCTATGTTTTGAACGATTCCAGTGACAATAGTTATAGATTCCGATGCTTCACTTCATGTTTACTGTATCCCTTGGACCTTCTTATTGGCGATGAAACACAGAAATTGCATCGGAATTAAATAGAAAAGGCATAATGCCGACTTAAGTACAAGAAGACTGACTCTTCTTACTGACTATGTTTTGAACCATTCCTGTGACACTAGTTACAGATTACGATGATTCACTTCATGTTTACTGTATCCCTTGGACTTTCTTATTGACGATGAAACACAGATATTGCATCGGAATTAAATACAAAAGGCACAATGCCGACTTAAGTACAAGATGATTGACTCTTCTTTCTGTCTATGTTTTGAACCATTCCTGTGACGCTAGTTACAGATTCCGATGTTTCACTTCAGGGTTACTGTATCCCTCTGACATTCTTATTGACGATGAAACACTGAAATTGCATCGGAATTAAATAGAAAAGGTACAATGCCGACATAAGTACAAGAAGACTGACTCTTCCTACTGTCTATGTTTTGAACCATTCCTGTGACACTAGTTATAGATTCCGATGCTTCACTTCATGTTTACTGTATCCCTTGGACCTTCTTATTGGCGATGAAACACAGAAATTGCATCGGAATTAAATACAAAAGGCAAAATGCCGACTTAAGTACAAGATGATTGACTCTTCTTACTGACTGCTTTGAACCATTCCAGTGACACTAGTAATAGATTCCGATGCTTCACTTCAGGTTTACTGTATCCCTCTGACCTTCTTATTGACGATGAAACACAGAAATTACATCTGAATTAAATAGAAAAGGCACAATGCTGACATAAGTACAAGAAGCCTGACTCTTCTTACTGACTATGTTTCGAACCATTCCTGTGACACTAGTTATAGATTCCGATGATTCACTTCAGGTTTACTGTCTCCCTCAGACCTTCTTATTGACGATGAAACACAGAAATTGCATCGGAATTAAATAGAAAAGGCACAATGCGGACTTAAGTACAAGAAGACTGACTCTTCTTACTGTCTACGTTTTGAACCATTCCTGTGACACTAGTTATAGATTCCGATGCTTCACTTCAGGTTTACTGTATCCCTTGGGCATTCTTATTGACGATGAAACACAGAAATTGCATCGGAATTAAATAGAAAAGGCACATTGCCGACTTAAGTACAAGCAGACTGATTCTTCTTTCTGTCTATGTTTTGAACCATTCCTGTGACGTTAGTCACAGATTCCGATGCCTCACTTCAGGGCTACTGTATCCCTCTGACATTCTTTTTGACGATGAAACACTGAAATTGCATCGGAATTAAATAGAAAAGGTACAATGCTGACTTAAGTACAGCAAGACTGACTCATCCTGCTGTCTATGTTTTGAACCATTCCTGTGACACTAGTTATAGATTCCGATGCTTCACTTCAGGTTTACTGTATCCCTTGGACGTTCTTATTGACGATGAAACACAGAAATTGCAACGGAATTAAACAGAAAAGGCACAATGCCGACTTAAGTACAAGAACACTGACTCCTCTTACTGACTATGCTTTGAACCATTCCTTTGACGCTAGGTACAGATTCCGATGCTTCACTTCAGGTTTACTGTATCCCTTGGACCTTCTTATTGACGACTAAACACAGATATTGCATCGGAATTAAATACAATAGGCACAATGCCGACTTAAGTACAAAAAGACTGACTCTTCCTACTGTCTATGTTTTAAACCATTCCTGTGACACTAGTTACAGATTCCGATGCTTCACTTCAGGTTTACTGTATCCTTCTGACCTTCTTTTTGACGATGAAACACAGAAATTGCATCGGAATTCCATACAAAAGGCACAATGCCGACTTAAGTACAAGAAGACTGACTCTTCCTACTGTCTATGTTTTGAACGATTCCTGTGACATTAGTTATAGATACCGATGCTTCACTTCAGGTTTACTGTATCCTTTGGACCTTCTTATTGGCGACGAAGTACAGAAATTGCATCGGAATTAAATACAAATTGCACAATGCCGACTTATGTACAAGAAGACTCACTCTTCTTACTGCCTGTTTTGAACCATTCCTGTGACACTAGTTATAGATTCCGATGCTTCACTTCCTGTTTACTGTATCCCTTGGACCTTCTTATTGGCGATGAAACACAGAAATTGCATCGGAATTAAATACAAAAGGCACAATGCCGACTTAAGTACAAGATGATTGACTCTTCTTACTGACTGCTTTGAACCATTCCAGTGACACTAGTAATAGATTCCGATGCTTCACTTCAGGTTTACTGTATCCCTATGACCTTCTTATTGACGATGAAACACAGAAATTGCATCTGAATTAAATAGAAAAGGCACAATGCTGACATAAGTACAAGAAGACTGACTCTTCTTACTGACTATGTTTCGAACCATTCCTGTGACACTAGTTATAGATTCCGATGATTCACTTCAGGTTTACTGTCTCCCTCAGACCTTCTTATTGACGATGAAACACAGAAATTGCATCGGAACTAAATAGAAAAGGCACAATGCCGACTTAAGTACAAGAAGACTGACTCTTCTTACTGTCTACGTTATGAACCATTCCTGTGACACTAGTTATAGATTCCGATGCTTCACTTCAGGTTTACTGTATCCCTTGGGCATTCTTATTGACGATGAAACACAGAAATTGCATCGGAATTAAATAGAAAAGGCACATTGCCGACTTAAGTACAAGCAGACTGATTCTTCTTTCTGTCTATGTTTTGAACCATTCCTGTGACGTTAGTCACAGATTCCGATGCCTCACTTCAGGGCTACTGTATCCCTCTGACATTCTTTTTGACGATGAAACACTGAAATTGCATCGGAATTAAATAGAAAAGGTACAATGCTGACTTAAGTACAGGAAGACTGACTCATCCTGCTGTCTATGTTTTGAACCATTCCTGTGACACTAGTTATAGATTCCGATGCTTCACTTCAGGTTTACTGTATCCCTTGGACGTTCTTATTGACGATGAAACACAGAAATTGCAACGGAATTAAACAGAAAAGGCACAATGCCGACTTAAGTACAAGAACACTGACTCCTCTTACTGACTATGCTTTGAACCATTCCTTTAACGCTAGGTACAGATTCCAATGCTTCACTTCAGGTTTACTGTATCCCTTGGACCTTCTTATTGACGACTAAACACAGATATTGCATCGGAATTAAATACAATAGGCACAATGCCGACTTAAGTACAAAAAGACTGACTCTTCCTACTGTCTATGTTTTAAACCATTCCTGTGACACTAGTTACAGATTCCGATGCTTCACTTCAGGTTTACTGTATCCTTCTGACCTTCTTTTTGACGATGAAACACAGAAATTGCGTCGGAATTCCATACAAAAGGCACAATGCCGACTTAAGTACAAGAAGACTGACTCTTCCTACTGTCTATGTTTTGAACGATTCCTGTGACATTAGTTATAGATACCGATGCTTCACTTCAGGTTTACTGTATCCTTTGGACCTTCTTATTGGCGACGAAGTACAGAAATTGCATCGGAATTAAATACAAATTGCACAATGCCGACTTATGTACAAGAAGACTCACTCTTCTTACTGCCTGTTTTGAACCATTCCTGTGACACTAGTTATAGATTCCGATGCTTCACTTCTGGTTTACTGTATCCTTCGGACCTTCTTATTGGCGACGAAATACAGAAATTGCATTGGAATTAAATACAAATGGCACATTGCCGACTTAAGTACAAGAAGACTGACTCTTCTTACCGTCTATTATTTGAACCATTCGTTTGACACTAGTTATAGATTCCGATGCTTTACTTCAGGTTTACTGTATCCCTTGGACCTTCTTATTGACGATGAATAACAGAAAATGCATCGGAATTAAATACAAGAGGCACAATGCCGACTTAAGTACAAGAAGACTGACTCTTCCTACTGTCTATGATTTGAACGATTCCTGTGGCATTAGTTACAGATTCCGATGCTTCACTTCAGGTTTACTGTATCCTTTGGACCTTCTTATTGGCGACGAAATACAGAAATTGCATTGGAATTAGTTAGAAAAGGCACATTGCCGACTTAAGTACAAGAGGTCTGACTCTTCTTACTGTCTATGTTTTGAACCATTCCTGTGACACTAGTTATAGATTCCGATGCTTCACTTCAGGTTTACTGTATCCCTTGCACCTTCTTATTGACGATGAAACACAGATATTGCATTGGAATTAAGTACAAAAGGCACAATGCCCACTTAAGTACAAGAAGACTGACCCATCTTACTGTCTATGTTTTGAACCATTCCTGTGACTCTAGTTATTGATTCCGATGCTACACTTCACCTTTACAGTATCCCTCTGACCTTCTTATTGACCATGAAACACAGAAATTGCATCGGAATTAAATAGAAAAGGCACAATGCCGACTTAAGTACAAGAAGACTGACTCTTCTTACTGACTATATTTGGATCCATTCCTGTGACAGTAGTTATAGTTTCCGATGCCTCACTTCAGGTTTACTGTATCCCTCTGACCTTCTTATTGACGATGAAACACAGATATTGCATTGGAATTAAATAGAAAAGGCACAATGCCGACTTAAGTACAAGAAGACTGACTCTTCGTACTCACTATGTTTTGAAAAATTCCTGTGACACTAGTTATAGATTACAATGATTCACATCAGGTTTACTGTATCCCTTGGACCTTCTTATTGGCGATGAAACACAGAATTTGCATCGGAATTAAATGGAAAATTCACAATGCCGACTTAAGTACAAGAAGACTGACTCTTCTTACTGACTATGTTTGGAACCATTCCTGTGACACTAGTTATAGATTCCGATGCTTCACTTCAGGTTTACTGTATCCCTTGGACCTTCTTATTGACGATGAAACACAGAAATTGCATCGGAATTAAATAGAAAAGGCACAATGTCGACTTAAGTACAAGAAGACTGACTCATCTTTCTGTCTATGTTTGAACCATTCCTGTGACGCTAGTTACAGATTCCGATGCTTCACATCAGGGTTACTGTATCCCTCTGACATTCTTATTGACGATGAAACACTGAAATTGCATCGGAATTAAATAGAAAAGGTTCAATGCTGACTTAAGTACAAGAAGACTGACTCTTCTTACTGACTATGTTTGGAACCATTCCTGTGACACTAGTTATAGATTCCGATGCCTCACTTCAGGTTTACTGTATCCCTCTTACCTTCTTATTGACGATGAAACACAGATATTGCATCGGAATTAAATAGAAAAGGCATAATGCCGACTTAAGTACAAGAAGACTGACTCTTCTTACTGACTATGTTTTGTGCCATTCCTGTGACACTAGTTATAGATTCAGATGCTTCACTTCAGGTTTACTGTATCCCTTGGACCTTCTTATTGACGATGAAACACAGAGATTGCATCGGAATTAAATAGAAAAGGCACAATGCCGACTTAAGTACAAGAAGACTGACTCTTCTTTCTGTCTATAATTTGAACCATTCCTGTGACGCTAGTTACAGATTCCGATGCTTCACTTCAGGGTTACTGTATCCCTTGGACCTTTTTATTGACGATGAAACACAGAAATTGCATCGGAATTAAATACAAAAGGCACAATGCCGACTTAAGTACAAGAAGACTGACTCTTCCTACTGTCTATGTTCTGAACGATTCCTGTGACATTAGTTATGGATTCCGATGCTTCACTTCAGGTTTACTGTATCCCTTGGACCTTCTTATTGACGATGAAACACAGATATTGCATCGGAATTAAATACAAAAGGCACAATGCCGACTTAAGTACAAGAAGATTGACTCTTCTTACTGACTATGTTTGAACCATTCCAGTGACACTAGTAATAGATTCCGATGCTTCCCTTCAGGTTTACTGTATCCCTCTGACCTTCTTATTGGCGATGAAACACAGAAATTGCATCTGAATTGAATAGAAAAGGCACAATGCTGACATACGTACAAGAAGACTGACTCTTCTTACTGACTATGTTTGGAACCATTCCTGTGACACTAGTTATAGATTCCGATGATTCACTTCAGGTTTACTGTATCCCTCAGACCTTCTTATTGACGATGGAACACAGAAATTGCATCGGAATTAAAAAGAAAAGGCACAATGCCGACTTAAGTACAAGAAGACGGACTCTTCTTACTGTCTACGTTTTGAACCATTCCTGTGACACTAGTTATAGATTCCGATGCTTCACTTCAGGTTTACTGTATCCCTTGGGCATTCTTATTGACGATGAAACACAGAAATTGCATCGGAATTAAATAGAAAAGGCACATTGCCGACTTTAGTACAAGCAGACTGATTCTTCTTTCTGTCTATGTTTTGAACCATTCCTGTGACGTTAGTCACAGACTCCGATGCCTCACTTCAGGGTTACTGTATCCCTCTGACATTCTTTTTGACGATGAAACACTGAAATTGCATCGGAATTAAATAGAAAAGGTACAATGCTGACTTAAGTACAAGAAGACTGACTCATCCTGCTGTCTATGTTTTGAACCATTCCTGTGACACTAGTTATAGATTCCGATGCTTCACTTCAGGTTTACTGTATCCCTTGGACGTTCTTATTGGCGATGAAACACAGAAATTGCAACGGAATTAAACAGAAAAGGCACAATGCCGACTTAAGTACAAGAACAGTGACTCCTCTTACTGACTATGCTTTGAACCATTCCTGTGACGCTAGTTACAGATTCCGATACTTCACTTCAGGTTTACTGTATCCCTTGGACCTTCTTATTGACGACTAAACACAGATATAGCATCGGAATTAAATACAAAAGGCACAATGCCGACTTAAGTACAAAAAGACTGACTCTTCCTACTGTCTATGTTTTAAACCATTCCTGTGACACTAGTTACACTTTCCAAAGCTTCACTTCAGGTTTACTGTATCCCTGTGACCTTCGTTTTGACGATGAAGCACAGAAATTAATTCGGAATTAAATACAGAAGGCACAATGCCGACTTAGTTACAAGAAGACTGACTCTTCCTACTGTCTATGTTTTGAACGATTCCTGTGACATTTGTTATTGATTCCGATGCTTCACTTCTGGTTTACTGTATCCTTTGGACCTTCTTATTGGCGACGATGTACAGAAATTGCATCGGAATGAAATACAAAAGGCACAATGCCGACTTAAGTACAAGAAGACTGATCCTTCTTACTGTCTATGTTTTGAACCTTTCCTGTGACACTAGTTATAGATTCCGATGCTTCACTTCAGGATTACTCTAAACCTAGGACCTTCTTATTGACGACGAAACTCAGAAATTGCATCGGAATTAAATATAAAAGGCACAATGCCGACTTAAGTACAAGAAGACGGACTCTTCTTACTGTCTACGTTTTGAACCATTCCTGTGACACTAGTTATAGATTACGATGCTTCACTTCAGGTTCACTGTATCCCTCTGACCTTCTTTTTGACGATGAAACACAGATATTGCATCGGAATTAAATACAAAAGGCACAATGCCGACTTAAGTACAAGAAGACTGACTCTTCTTCTTGACTATGCTTTGAACCATTCCTGTGACACTAGTTATAGATTCCGATGTTTCACTTCAGGTTTAATCTATCCCTAAGACCTTCTTATTGACGATGAAACACAGAAATTGCATCGGAATTAAATCCAAAAGCACAATGCCGACTTAAGTACAAGAAGACTGACCCTTCTTACTGTCTATGTTTAGAACCATTCCTGTGACACTAGTTATAGATTCCGATGCTTCACTTCAGGTTTACTGTATCCCTTGCACCTTCTTATTGACGATGAAACACAGAAAATGCATCGGAATTAAATACAAAAGGCACAATGCCGACTTAAGTAGAAGATGATTGACCCTTCTTACTGACTGTTTTGAACCATTCCTGTGACACTAGTTATAGATTCCGATGATTCACTTCAGGTTTACTGTATCCCTCTGACCTTCTTATTGACGATGAAACACAGAAATTGTATCGGAATTAAATCCAAAAGCACAATGCCGACTTAAGTGCAAGAAGACTGACCCTTCTTACTGTCTATGTTTAGAACCATTCCTGTGACACTAGTAACAGATTCCAATGCTTCACTTCAGGTTTACTGTATCCCTTGCACCTTCTTATTGACGATGAAACACAGATATTGCATCGGAATTAAATACAAAAGGAACAATGCCGACTTAAGTACAAGAAGACTGACCCTTCTTACTGTCTATGTTTAGAACCATTCCTGTGACACTAGTTATAGATTCCGATTCTGCACTTCAGGTTTACTGTATCCCTCTGACCTTCTTATTGACGATGAAACACAGATTTTGCATCGGAATTAAATAGAAAAGACACAATGCCGACTTAAGTACAAGAAGACTGACTCTTCTTACTGACTATGTTTTGTGCCATTCCTGTGACACTAGTTATAGATTCAGATGCTTCACTTCAGGTTTACTGTATCCCTTGGACCTTCTTATTGACGATGAAACACAGAGATTGCATCGGAATTAAATAGAAAAGGCACAATGCCGACTTAAGTACAAGAAGACTGACTCTTCTTTCTGTCTATAATTTGAACCATTCCTGTGACGCTAGTTACAGATTCCGATGCTTCACTTCAGGGTTACTGTATCCCTTGGACCTTTTTATTGACGATGAAACACAGAAATTGCATCGGAATTAAATACAAAAAGCACAATACCGACTTAAGTACAAGAAGACTGACTCTTCCTACTGTCTATGTTTTGAACCATTCCTGTGACACTAGTTACAGATTCCGATGCTTCACTTCAGGATTACTGTATCTCTCTGACCTTCTTTTTGACGATGAAACACAGAAATTGCATCGGAATTAAATTCAAAAGGCAGAATGCCGACTTAAGTACACGAAGACTGACTCTTCCTACTGTCTATGATTAGAACGATTCCTGTGACATTAGTTACTGATTCCGATGCTTCACTTCAGGTTTACTTTATCCTTTGGACCTTCTAATTGGAGATGAAATGCAGAAATAGCTTCGGAATTAAATACAAAAGGCACAATGCCGACTTACGTACAAGAAGACTGACTCTTCTTACTGACTGTTTTGAACAATTCCTGTGACACTTTTTGTAGATTCCGATGCTTCACTTCAGGTTTACTGTATCCCTCCGACCTTCTTTTTGACGATGAAATACAGAAATTGCATCGGAATTAAATACAAAACGCACAATGCCGACTTAAGTACAAGAAGACTGGCTCGTCGTACAGACTATGTTTTGAACCATTCCTGTGACACTAGTTATAGATTACGATGATTCAGTTCAGGTTTAGTGTATCCGTTGGACCTTCTTATTGACGATGAAACACAGAAATTGCATCGGAATTAAATAGAAAAGGCACAATGCCGACTTAAGTACAAGAAGACTGACTCTTCTTACTGACTATTTTTGGAACCATTTCTGTGACACTAGTTATAGATTCCGATGCCTCACTTCAGGTTTACTGTATCCCTGTGACCTTCTTATTGACGATGAAACACAGATATTGCATCGGAATTAAATAGAAAAGGCACAATGCCGCCTTAAGTACAAGAAGACTGACTCTTCTAACTGACTAAGTTTTGAACCATTCATGTGACACTAGTTATAGATTCCGATGCTTAACTTCAGGTTTACTGTATCCCTCTGACCTTCTTATTGACGATGAAACACACAAATTGCATCGGAATTAAATACAAAAGGCACAATGCCGACTTAAGTACAAGAAGACTAACTCTTATTACTGTCTATGTTTTGAACCATTCCTGTGACACTAGTTATAGATTCCGATGCTTCACTCAGGTTTACTGCATCCCTTGGACCTTCTTATTGGCGATGAAACATAGAAATTGCTTCGGAATTAAATGGAAAATGCACAATGCCGACTTAAGTACAAGAAGACTGACTCTTCTTACTGACTATGTTTGGAACCATTCCTGTGACACTAGTTATAGATTCCGATGCCTCATTTCAGGTTTACTGTATCCCTCTGACCTTCTTATTGACGATGAAACACAGATATTGCATCGGAATTAAATAGAAAAGGCACAATGCCGACTTAAGTACAAGAAGACTGACTCTTCTTACTGACTATGTTATGAACCATTCCTGTGACACTAGTTATAGATTCCGATGCTTCACTTCAGGTTTACTGTATCCCTCTGACTTTCTTATTGACGATGAAACACTGAAATTGCATCGGAATTAAATAGAAAAGGCACAATGCCGACTTAAGTACTTGAAGACTGACTCTTCCCAGTGTCTATGTTTTGAGCGATTCCTGTGACATTAGTTATAGATTCCGATGCTTCACATCAGGTTTACTGTATCCTTTGGACCTACCTATTGACGATAAAACACAGAAATTGCATCGGAACTAAATACAAAAGCCACAATGCCGACTTAAGTACAAGAAGACTGACTATTCCTACTGTCTATGTTTTGAACGATTCCTGTGAAATTAGTTATAGATTCCGATGCTTCACTTCAGGTTTACTCTATCCCTAGGACTTTCTTAGTGACGATGAAACACAGAAATTGCATCGGAATTAAATAGAAAAGGCACAATGCCGACTTAAGTACAACAAGACTGACTCTTCCTAATGTCTATGTTTTGAACCACTCCTGTGACACTAGTTATAGATTCCGATGCTACACTTCAGGTTCACTGTATCCCTCTGGCCTTCTTTTTGACGATGTAACACAGAGAATGCATCGGAATTAAATACAAAACTCACAATGCCGACTAAAGTACAAGAAGACTGACTCTTCTTACCGACTATGTTTTGAACCATTGCTGTGACACTAGTTATAGATTCCGATGCTGCAATTCACGTTTACTCTATCCCTAGGACCTTCTTATTGACGATGGAACACAGAAATTGCATCGGAACTAAATACAAAAGGCACAATGCCGTTTGAAGTACAAGAAGACTGACTCTTCCTGCTGTCTATGTTTGAACGATTCCTGTGACATTAGTTATAGATTCCGATGCTTCACTTCAGGTTTACTGTATCCTTTGGACTTTTATATTGGCGACGAAGTACAGAAATTGCATTGGAATTAAATAGAAAAGGCACATTGCCGACGTAAGTACAAGAGGACTGACTCTTCTTACAGTCTATGTTTTGAACCATTCCTGTGACACTAGTTATAGATTCCGATGCTTCACTTCAGGTTCGCTGTATCCCGCTGACATTCTTTTTGACGATGAAACACAGATTTTGCATCGGAATTAAATACAAAAGGCACAATGCCGACTTAAGTACAAGAAGACTGACTCTGCCTACTGTCTATGTTTTGAACCATTCCTGTGACATTAGTTATTGATTCCGATGCTTCACTTCAGGTCTGCTGTATCCTTTGGACCTTCTAATTGGCGGCGAAATGCCGAAATAGCTTCGGAATAAAATACAAAATGCACAATGCCGGCTTAAGTACAAGATGACTGACTCTTCTTACTGACTGTTTTGAACCATTCCTGTGACACGTGTTAAAGATTCCGAGGCTTCACTTCAGGTTTACTGTATCCCTCTGACCTTCTTATTGACGATGAAACACAGATATTGCATTAGAATTAAATAGAAAAGGCACAATGCCGACTTAAGCTCAAGAAGACTGACTCTTCTTACTGAATATGTTTTGAACCATTCCTGTGACACCAGTTATAGATTCCGATGCTTCACTTCAGGTTTACTGTATCCCTAGGACCTTCTTATTGACGATAAAACACAGAAATTGCATCGGAACTAAATACAAAATGCACAATGCCGACTTAAGTACAAGAAGACTGACTCTTCCTTCTGTCTATGTTTGAACGATTCCTGTGACATTAGTTATAGATTCCGATGCTTCGCTTCAGGTTTACTGTAATCCTCTGACATTCTTATTGACGATGAAACACAGAAATTGCATCGGAACTAAATACAAAAGGCACAATGTCGACGTAAGTACAAGAAGACTGACTCTTCCTACTGTCTATGTTTGAACGATTCCTGTGACATTAGTTATAGATTCCAATGCTTCACTTCAGGTTTACTATATCCTTTGGACTTACTTATTGGCGACGAAATACAGAAATTGCATTGGAATTAAATAGAAAAGGCACATTGCCGACGTAAGTACAAGAAGACTGACTCTTGTTACTGTCTATGTTTTGAACCTTTCCTGTGACACTAGTTATAGATTCCGATGCTTCACTTCAGGTTTACTGTATCCCTTGGACCTTCTTATTGACGATGAAACACAGAAAATGCATCGGAATTAAATACAAAAGGCACAATGCCGACTTAAGTACAAGAAGGTTGACTCTTCTTACTGACTGTTTTGAACCTTTCCTGTGACACTAGTTATAGATTCCGGCGCTTCACTTCAGGATTACTGTATCCCTCTGACCTTCTTATTGACGATGAAACACAGAAATTGCATCGGAATTAAATACAAAAGGCACAATGCCGACTTAAGTACAAGAAGGTTGACTCTTCTTACTGACTGTTTTGAACCTTTCCTGTGACACTAGTTATAGATTCCGGCGCTTCACTTCAGTATTACTGTATCCCTCTGACCTTCTTATTGACGATGAAACACAGAAATTGCATCGGAATTAAATAGAAAAGGCACAATGCCGACCTAAGTACAAGAAGACTGACTCTTCTGACTGTCTATGTTTTGAACCATTCCTGTGACACTAGTTACAGATTCCGATGCTTCACTTCAGGTTTACTGTATCCCTTGGACCTTCTTATTGACGATGAAACACAGAAATTGCATCGGAATTTAATACAAAAGGTACAATGCCGACTTAAGTACAAGAAGACTGACTCTTCCTACTGTCTATGTTTTGAATAATTCCTGTGACATTAGTTATTGATTCCGATGCTTCACTTCAGGTTTACTGTATCCTTTGGACCTTCTAATTGGCGACGAAATGCCGAAATAGCTTCGGATTTAAATACAAAATGCACAATGCCGACTTAAGTACAAGAAGACAGACTCTTCTTACTGACTATGTCTTGAACCATTCCTGTGAAACTAGTTATAGATTCCGATGCTCCACTTCAGGTTTAATGTATCCCTTGCACCTTCTTATTGACGGTGAAACACAGATATTGCATCGGAATTAAATACAAAACGCACAATGCCAACTTAAGTACAAGAAGACTGACCCTTCTTACTGTCTATGTTTTAAACCATTCCTGTGACACTAGTTATAGATTCCTATGCTTCACTTCAGGGTTACTGTATTCCTCTGACATTCATATTGACGATGAAACACAGAAATTGCATCGGAACTAAATACAAAAGGCACAATGTCGACTTAAGTACAAGAAGACTGACTCTTCCTACTGTCTATGTTTGAACGATTCCTGTGACATTCGTTATAGATTCCGATGCTACACTTCAGGTTTACTATATCCTTTGGACCTTCTTATTGGCGACGAAATACAGAAGTTGCACTGGAATTAAATAGAAAAGGCACATTGCCGACCTAAGTACAAGAAGACTGACTCTTCGTACTGCCTATGTTTTGAATCATTCCTGTGACACTAGATATTGATTCCGATGCTTCACTTTAGGTTTACTGTATCCCTTGGACCTTCTTATTGACGAAGAACACAGAAATTGCATCGGAATTAAATAGAAATGGCACAATGCCGACTTAAGTACAAGAAGACTGACTCTTCCTACTGTCTATGTTTTAAACCATTCCTGTGACACTTGTTATAGATTCCGATGCTTCACTTCAGGTTTACTGTATCCCTTGGACCTTCTTATTGACGATGAAACACAAAAAATGCATCGGAATTAAATACAAAAGGGACAATGCCGACTTAAGTACAAGAAGGTTGACTCTTCTTACTGACTGTTTTGAACCTTTCCTGTGACACTAGTTATAGATTCCGATGCTTCACTTCAGGATTACTGTATCCCTCTGACCTTCTTATTGACGATGAAACACAGAAATTGCATCGGAATTAAATACAAAAGGCACAATGCTGACTTAAGTACAAGAAGACTGACCCTTCTTACCGTCTATGTTTAGAACAATTCCTGTGACACTAGTTATAGTCTCCGATGCTTCACTTCAGGTTTACTGTATCCCTTGCACCTTCTTATTGACGATGAAACACAGATATTGCATCGGAATTATTTACAAAAGGCACAACGCCGACTTAAGTACAAGAAGACTGACCCTTCTTACTGTCTATGTTTTGAACAATTCCTGTGACACTAGTTACAGATTCCGATGCTTCATTTCAGGTTTACTGTATCCGTCTGACCTTCTAATTGTCGATGAAACACAGAAATTGCATCGGAATTAAATAGAAAAGGCACAATGCCGAATTAAGTACAAGAAGACTGACACTTCTTGCTGTCTATGATTTGAACCATTCCTGTGACGCTAGTTACAGATTCCGATGCTTCACTTTAGGGTTACTGTAGCCCTTGGTCCTTCTTATTCACGATGAAACGCAGATATTGCATCGGAATTAAATGCAAATGGCACAATGCCGACTTAAGTGCAAGAAGACTGTCTCTTCCAACTGTCTACGTTTTGAACCATTCCTGTGACACTAGTTACAGATTCCGATGCTTCACTTCAGGTTTACTGTATCCCTCTGACCTTCTTTTTCACGATTAAACACAAAAATTGCATCGGAATGAAATACAAAAGGCACAATGTCGACTTAAGTACAAGAAGACTGACTCTTCCTACTGTCTATGTTTTGAACGATTCCTGTGACATTAGTTATTGATTCCGATGCTTCACTTCAGGTTTACTGTATACTTTGGACCTTCTAATTGGCGACGAAATGCAGAAATAGCTTCGAAATTAAATACAAAAGGCACAATGCCGACTTAAGTACAAGAAGACTGACTCCTCTTACGGACTGTTTTGAACCATTCCTGTGACACTTGTTATAGATTCCGATGCTTCACTTCAGGTTCACTGTATCCCTCTGACCTTCTTTTTGACGATCAAACACAGAAATTGCATCGGAATTACATACAAATGGCACAATGCCCACTTAAGTACAAGAAGACTGATTCTTCTTACTGACTACGTTTTGAACCATTCCAGTGACACTAGTTATGGATTCCGATGCTTCACTTCAGGTTTACTCTATCCCTAGGACCTTCTTATTGACGATGAAACACAGAAATTGCTTTGGAACTAAATACAAAAGGCACAATGCCGACTTAAGTACAAGAAGACTGACTCTTCCTACTGTCTATGTTTGAACGATTCCTGTGACATTAGTTATAGATTCCGATGCTTCACTTCAGGTTTACTATATCCTTTTGACTTTCTTATTGGCGACGAAATACAGAAATTGCATTGGAATTAAATAGAAAAGGCACATTGCCGACGTAAGTACAAGAAGACTGACTCTTTTTACTGTCTATGCTTTGAACCTTTCCTGTGACAGTAGTTATAGATTCCGATGCTTCACTTCAGGTTTACTGTATCCCTCTGACCTTCTTTTTGACGATGAAACACAGAAATTGCACCGGAATTAAATACAAAAGGCACAATTCCGACTTAAGTACTAGAAGACTGACTCCTCCTACTGTCTATGTTTTGAATGATTCCTGTGACATTAGTTATAGATTCCGATGCTTCACAACAGGTTTACTGTATCCTTTGGACCTTCTTATTGACGATAAAACACAGAAATTGCATCGGAACTAAATACAAAAGGCACAATGCCGACTTAAGTACAAGAAGACTGACTCTTCCTACTGTCTATGTTTTGAACGATTCCTGTGACATTAGTTATAGATTCCGATGCTTCAGTTCAGGTTTACTCTATCCCTAGGACCTTCTTATTGACGATGAAACACAGAAATTGCATCGGAATTAAATAGAAAAGGCACAATGCCGACTTAAGTACAAGAAGACTGTCCCTTCCTACTGTCTATGTTTTGAACCATTAATGTGTCACTAGTTATAGATTCCGATGCTTCACTTCAGGTTCACTGTATCCCTCTGACCTTCTTTTTGACGATGAAACACAGAAATTGCATCGGAATTAAATACAAAAGGCACAATGCCGACGTAAGTACAAGAAGACTGACTCTTCTTACTGACTATGTTTTGAACCATTCCAGTGACACTAGTTATAGATTCCGATGCTTCACTTCACGTTTACTCTATCCCTAGGACCTTCTTATTGACGATGAAACACAGAAATTGCATCGGAACTAAATACAAAAGGCACAATGCCGATTTAGAGTACAAGAAGACTGACTCCTCCTACTGTCTATGTTTTGAACCATTCCTGTGACATTAGTTATTGATTCCGATGCTTCACTTCAGGTTTACTGTATCCCTCTGACCTTCTTATTGGCGATGAAACACAGAAATTGCATCGGAATTAAATAGAAAAGGCACAATGCCGACCTAAGTGCAAGAAGACTGACTATTCTTACTGTCTATGTTTTGAACCATTCCTGTGACACTAGTTATAGTTTCCGATGCTTCACTTCAGGTTTACTGTATCCCTTGGACCTTCTTATTGACGATGAAACACAGAAATTGCATCGGAATTTAATACAAAAGGCACAATGCCGACTTAACTACAAGAAGACTGACTCTTCCTACTGTCTATGTTTTGAACCATTCCTGTGTCATTAGTTATTGATTCCGATGCTTCAATTCTGGTTTACTGTATCCCATTGGACCTTCTTATTGACGATTAAACACAGATAATGCATCGGAATTAAATACAAAAGGCACAATGTCGACTTAAGTACAAGAAGACTGACTCTTCTTACTGTCTGTGATTTGAACCATTCGTGTGACACTAGTTATAGATTCCGATGCTTCACTTCAGGTTTACTGTATCCCTTGCACCTTCTTATTGACGATGAAACACAGAAATTGCATCGGAATTAAATATAAAAGGCAGAATGCCGACATAAGTACTAGAAGACTGACCCTTCTTACTGTCTATGTTTTGAACCACTCCTGTGACACTAGTTATAGTTTCCGATGATTCACTTCAGGTTTACAGTATCCCTCTAACCTTCTTATTGACCATGAAACACAGAAATGGCATCGGACTTAAATACAAAAGGCACAATGCCGACTTATGTACAAGGAGACTGACTCTTCTTACTGACTATGTTTGGAACCATTCCTTTGACACTAGTTATAGATTCCGATGCCTCACTTCAGGTTTACTGTATACCTCTTACCTTCTTATCGACGATGAAACACAGATATTGCATTGGAATTAAATGGAAAAGGCACAATGCCGACTTAAGTACAAGATGACTGACTCATCCTACTGTCTATGTTTTGAACTATTCCTGTGACACTAGTTATAGATTCCGATGCTTCACTTCAGGTTTACTGTATCCCTTGGACGTTCTTATTGACGAAGAAACAAAGAAATTGCATCGGAATTAAATAGAAAAGGCACAATGCCGACTTAAGTACAAGAAGACTGACTCTTCTTACTGACTATGTTTTGAACCATTCCTGTGACGCTAGTTACAGATTCCGATGCTTCACGTCAGGTTTACTGTATCCCTCTGACCTTCGTTTAGACGATGAAACACAGAAATTGCATCGGAGTTAAATACAAAAGGTACAATGCTGACTTAAGTACAAGAAGACTGTCTCTTCCTACTGTCTATGTCTTGAACGATACCTGTGATATTAGTTATAGATTCCGATGCTCCACTTCAGGTTTACAGTATCCTTTGGACCTTCTTATTGGCGACGAAGTACAGAAATTGCATCGGAATGAAATACAAAAGGCACAATGCCGACATAAGTACAAGATGACTGACCCTTCTTACTGACTGTTTTGAACCATTTCTGTGACACTAGTTATAGATTCCGATGATTCACTTCAGGTTTACTGTATCCCTTGGACATTTATATTGACGATGAAACACAGAAAATGCATCGGAATTAAATACAAAAGGCACAATGCCTACTAAGTACAAGAAGATTGACTCTTCTTACTGACTGTTTTGAACCATTCCTGTGACACTAGTTATAGATTCCGATGCTTCACTTCAGGTTTACTGTATCCCTCTGACCTTCTTATTGACGATGAAACACAGAAATTGCATCGGAATTAAATAGAAAAGGTTCAATGCTGACTTAAGTACAAGAAGACTGACTCTTCTTACTGACTATGTTTGGAACCATTCCTGTGACACTAGTTATAGATTCCGATGCCTCACTTCAGGTTTACTGTATCCCTCTTACCTTCTTATTGACGATGAAACACAGATATTGCATCGGAATTAAATAGAAAAGGCATAATGCCGACTTAAGTACAAGAAGACTGACTCTTCTTACTGACTATGTTTTGAACCATTCCTGTGACACTAGTTATAGATTACGATGATTCACTTCAGGTTTACTGTATCCCTTGGACCTTCTTATTGACGATGAAACACAGAAATTGCATCGGAATTAAATAGAAATGGCACAATGCCGACTTAAGTGCAAGAAGACTGATTATTCTTTCTGTCTATGTTCTGAACAATTCCTGTGACGCTAGTTACAGATTCCGATGCTTCACTTAAGGGTTACTGTATCCCTTGGACCTTCTTATTGGCGATGAAACACAGAAATTGCATCGGAATTAAATACAAAAGGCACAATGCCGACTTAAGTACAAGAAGACTGACTCTTCCTACTGTCTATGTTCTGAACGATTCCTGTGACATTAGTTATGGATTCCGATGCTTCACTTCAGGTTTACTGTATCCCTTGGACCTTCTTATTGACGATGAAACACAGATATTGCATCGGAATTAAATACAAAAGGCACACTGCCGACTTAAGTACAAGAAGATTGACTCTTCTTACTGACAATGTTTGAACCATTCCAGTGACACTAGTAATAGATTCCGATGCTTCACTTCAGGTTTACTGTATCCCTCTGACCTTCTTATTGGCGATGAAACACATAAATTGCATCTGAATTGAATAGAAAAGGCACAATGCTGACATAAGTACAAGAAGACTGACTCTTCTTACTGACTATGTTTGGAACCATTCCTGTGACACTAGTTATAGATTCCGATGATTCACTTCAGGTTTACTGTATCCCTCAGACCTTCTTATTGACGATGGAACACAGAAATTGCATCGGAATTAAAAAGAAAAGGCACAATGCCGACTTAAGTACAAGAAGACGGACTCTTCTTACTGTCTACGTTTTGAACCATTCCTGTGACACTAGTTATAGATTCCGATGCTTCACTTCAGGTTTACTGTATCCCTTGGGCATTCTTATTGACGATGAAACACAGAAATTGCATCGGAATTAAATAGAAAAGGCACATTGCCGACTTTAGTACAAGCAGACTGATTCTTCTTTCTGTCTATGTTTTGAACCATTCCTGTGACGTTAGTCACAGACTCCGATCCCTCACTTCAGGGTTACTGTATCCCTCTGACATTCTTTTTGACGATGAAACACTGAAATTGCAACGGAATTAAACAGAAAAGGCACAATGCCGACTTAAGTACAAGAACAGTGACTCCTCTTACTGACTATGCTTTGAACCATTCCTGTGACGCTAGTTACAGATTCCGATACTTCACTTCAGGTTTACTGTATCCCTTGGACCTTCTTATTGACGACTAAACACAGATATAGCATCGGAATTAAATACAAAAGGCACAATGCCGACTTAAGTACAAAAAGACTGACTCTTCCTACTGTCTATGTTTTAAACCATTCCTGTGACACTAGTTACACTTTCCGAAGCTTCACTTCAGGTTTACTGTATCCCTGTGACCTTCGTTTTGACGATGAAGCACAGAAATTAATTCGGAATTAAATACAGAAGGCACAATGCCGACTTAGTTACAAGAAGACTGACTCTTCCTACTGTCTATGTTTTGAACGATTCCTGTGACATTTGTTATTGATTCCGATGCTTCACTTCTGGTTTACTGTATCCTTTGGACCTTCTTATTGGCGACGACGTACAGAAATTGCATCGGAATGAAATACAAAAGGCACAATGCCGACTTAAGTACAAGAAGACTGATCCTTCTTACTGTCTATGTTTTGAACCTTTCCTGTGACACTAGTTATAGATTCCGATGCTTCACTTCAGGATTACTCTAAACCTAGGACCTTCTTATTGACGACGAAACTCAGAAATTGCATCGGAATTAAATATAAAAGGCACAATGCCGACTTAAGTACAAGAAGACTGACTCTTCCTACTGGCTATGTTTGAACGATTCTTGTGACATTAGTTATAGATTCAGATGCTTTACTTCAGGTTTACTATATCCTTTGGATCTTCTTATTGGCGACGAAATACAGAAATTGCATTGGAATTAAATAGAATAGGCACATTGCCGACTTAAGTACAAGAAGATTGACTCTTCTTACTGCCTATGTTTTGAACAATTCCTGTGACACTAGTTATAGATTACGATGCTTTACTTTAGGTTTACAGTATCCCTTGGACCTTCTTATTGACGAAGAACACAGAAATTGCATCCGAATTAAATAGAAAAGGCACAATGCCGAATTAAGTACAAGAAGACTGACTCTTCCTACTGTCTATGTTTTGAACCATTCCTGTGACACTAGTTATAGATTACGATGCTTCACTTCAGGTTCACTGTATCCCTCTGACCTTCTTTTTGACGATGAAACACAGATATTGCATCGGAATTAAATACAAAAGGCACAATGCCGACTTAAGTACAAGAAGACTGACTCTTCTTCTTGACTATGCTTTGAACCATTCCTGTGACACTAGTTATAGATTCCGATGTTTCACTTCAGGTTTAATCTATCCCTAAGACCTTCTTATTGACGATGAAACACAGAAATTGCATCGGAATTAAATCCAAAAGCACAATGCCGACTTAAGTACAAGAAGACTGACCCTTCTTACTGTCTATGTTTAGAATAATTCCTGTGACAATAGTTATAGATTCCGATGCTTCACTTCAGGTTTACTGTATCCCTTGCACCTTCTTATTGACGATGAAACACAGAAAATGCATCGGAATTAAATACAAAAGGCACAATGCCGACTTAAGTAGAAGATGATTGACCCTTCTTACTGACTGTTTTGAACCATTCCTGTGACACTAGTTATAGATTCCGATGATTCACTTCAGGTTTACTGTATCCCTCTGACCTTCTTATTGACGATGAAACACAGAAATTGTATCGGAATTAAATCCAAAAGCACAATGCCGACTTAAGTGCAAGAAGACTGACCCTTCTTACTGTCTATGTTTAGAACCATTCCTGTGACACTAGTAACAGATTCCAATGCTTCACTTCAGGTTTACTGTATCCCTTGCACCTTCTTATTGACGATGAAACACAGATATTGCATCGGATATAATACAAAAGGAACAATGCCGACTTAAGTACAAGAAGACTGACCCTTCTTACTGTCTATGTTTAGAACCATTCCTGTGACACTAGTTACAGATTCCGATTCTGCACTTCAGGTTTACTGTATCCCTCTGACCTTCTTATTGACGATGAAACACAGATTTTGCATCGGAATTAAATAGAAAAGACACAATGCCGACTTAAGTACAAGAAGACTGACTCTTCTTACTGACTATGTTTTGTGCCATTCCTGTGACACTAGTTATAGATTCCGATGCTTCACTTCAGGTTTACTGTATCCCTTGGACCTTCTTATTGACGATGAAACACAGAGATTGCATCGGAATTAAATAGAAAAGGCACAATGCCGACTTAAGTACAAGAAGACTGACTCTTCTTTCTGTCTATAATTTGAACCATTCCTGTGACGCTAGTTACAGATTCCGATGCTTCACTTCAGGGTTACTGTATCCCTTGGACCTTTTTATTGACGATGAAACACAGAAATTGCATCGGAATTAAATACAAAAAGCACAATACCGACTTAAGTACAAGAAGACTGACTCTTCCTACTGTCTATGTTTTGAACCATTCCTGTGACACTAGTTACAGATTCCGATGCTTCACTTCAGGATTACTGTATCTCTCTGACCTTCTTTTTGACGATGAAACACAGAAATTGCATCGGAATTAAATTCAAAAGGCACAATGCCGACTTAAGTACAAGAAGACTGACTCTTCCTACTGTCTATGATTAGAACGATTCCTGTGACATTAGTTACTGATTCCGATGCTTCACTTCAGGTTTACTTTATCCTTTGGACCTTCTAATTGGAGATGAAATGCAGAAATAGCTTCGGAATTAAATACAAAAGGCACAATGCCGACTTACGTACAAGAAGACTGACTCTTCTTACTGACTGTTTTGAACAAATCCTGTGACACTTTTTGTAGATTCCGATGCTTCACTTCAGGTTTACTGTATCCCTCCGACCTTCTTTTTGACGATGAAATACAGAAATTGCATCGGAATTAAATACAAAACGCACAATGCCGACTTAAGTACAAGAAGACTGGCTCGTCGTACAGACTATGTTTTGAACCATTCCTGTGACACTAGTTATAGATTACGATGATTCAGTTCAGGTTTACTGTATCCGTTGGACCTTCTTATTGACGATGAAACACAGAAATTGCATCGGAATTAAATAGAAAAGGCACAATGCCGACTTAAGTACAAGAAGACTGACTCTTCTTACTGACTATGTTTGGAACCATTTCTGTGACACTAGTTATAGATTCCGATGCCTCACTTCAGGTTTACTGTATCCCTGTGACCTTCTTATTGACGATGAAACACAGATATTGCATCGGAATTAAATAGAAAAGGCACAATGCCGCCTTAAGTACAAGAAGACTGACTCTTCTAACTGACTAAGTTTTGAACCATTCATGTGACACTAGTTATAGATTCCGATGCTTAACTTCAGGTTTACTGTATCCCTCTGACCTTCTTATTGACGATGAAACACACAAATTGCATCGGAATTAAATACAAAAGGCACAATGCCGACTTAAGTACAAGAAGACTAACTCTTATTACTGTCTATGTTTTGAACCATTCCTGTGACACTAGTTATAGATTCCGATGCTTCACTCAGGTTTACTGCATCTCTTGGACCTTCTTATTGGCAATGAAACATAGAAATTGCTTCGGAATTAAATGGAAAATGCACAATGCCGACTTAAGTACAAGAAGACTGACTCTTCTTACTGACTATGTTTGGAACCATTCCTGTGACACTAGTTATAGATTCCGATGCCTCATTTCAGGTTTACTGTATCCCTCTGACCTTCTTATTGACGATGAAACACAGATATTGCATCGGAATTAAATAGAAAAGGCACAATGCCGACTTAAATACAAGAAGACTGACTCTTCTTACTGACTATGTTTTGAACCATTCCTGTGACACTAGTTATAGATTCCGATGCTTCACTTCAGGTTTACTGTATCCCTCTGACTTTCTTATTGACGATGAAACACTGAAATTGCATCGGAATTAAATAGAAAAGGCACAATGCCGACTTAAGTACTTGAAGACTGACTCTTAACAGTGTCTATGTTTTGAGCGATTCCTGTGACATTAGTTATAGATTCCGATGCTTCACATCAGGTTTACTGTATCCTTTGGACCTACCTATTGACGATAAAACACAGAAATTGCATCGGAACTAAATACAAAAGCCACAATGCCGGCTTAAGTACAAGAAGACTGACTATTCCTACTGTCTATGTTTTGAACGATTCCTGTGAAATTAGTTATAGATTCCGATGCTTCACTTCAGGTTTACTCTATCCCTAGGACCTTCTTATTGACGATGAAACACAGAAATTGCATCGGAATTAAATAGAAAAGGCACAATGCCGACTTAAGTACAACAAGACTGACTCTTCCTAATGTCTATGTTTTGAACCACTCCTGTGACACTAGTTATAGATTCCGATGCTGCACTTCAGGTTCACTGTATCCCTCTGGCCTTCTTTTTGACGATGTAACACAGAGAATGCATCGGAATTAAATACAAAACTCACAATGCCGACTAAAGTACAAGAAGACTGACTCTTCTTACCGACTACGTTTTGAACCATTGCTGTGACACTAGTTATAGATTCCGATGCTGCAATTCACGTTTACTCTATCCCTAGGACCTTCTTATTGACGATGGAACACAGAAATTGCATCGGAACTAAATACAAAAGGCACAATGCCGTTTGAAGTACAAGAAGACTGACTCTTCCTGCTGTCTATGTTTGAACGATTCATGTGACATTAGTTATAGATTCCGATGCTTCACTTCAGGTTTACTGTATCCTTTGGACTTTTATATTGGCGACGAAGTACAGAAATTGCATTGGAATTAAATAGAAAAGGCACATTGCCGACGTAAGTACAAGAGGACTGACTCTTCTTACAGTCTATGTTTTGAACCATTCCTGTGACACTAGTTATAGATTCCGATGCTTCACTTCAGGTTCGCTGTATCCCGCTGACATTCTTTTTGACGATGAAACACAGATTTTGCATCGGAATTAAATACAAAAGGCACAATGCCGACTTAAGTACAAGAAGACTGACTCTGCCTACTGTCTATGTTTTGAACCTTTCCTGTGACATTAGTTATTGATTCCGATGCTTCACTTCAGGTCTGCTGTATCCTTTGGACCTTCTAATTGGCGGCGAAATGCCGAAATAGCTTCGGAATTAAATACAAAATGCACAATGCCGGCTTAAGTACAAGATGACTGACTCTTCTTACTGACTGTTTTGAACCATTCCTGTGACACGTGTTAAAGATTCCGAGGCTTCACTTCAGGTTTACTGTATCCCTCTGACCTTCTTATTGACGATGAAACACAGATATTGCATTAGAATTAAATAGAAAAGGCACAATGCCGACTTAAGCTCAAGAAGACTGACTCTTCTTACTGAATATGTTTTGAACCATTCCTGTGACACCAGTTATAGATTCCGATGCTTCACTTCAGGTTTACTGTATCCCTAGGACCTTCTTATTGACGATAAAACACAGAAATTGCATCGGAACTAAATACAAAATGCACAATGCCGACTTAAGTACAAGAAGACTGACTCTTCCTACTGTCTATGTTTGAACGATTCCTGTGACATTAGTTATAGATTCCGATGCTTCGCTTCAGGTTTACTGTAATCCTCTGACATTCTTATTGACGATGAAACACAGAAATTGCATCGGAACTAAATACAAAAGGCACAATGTCGACGTAAGTACAAGAAGACTGACTCTTCCTACTGTCTATGTTTGAACGATTCCTGTGACATTAGTTATAGATTCCAATGCTTCACTTCAGGTTTACTATATCCTTTGGACTTACTTATTGGCGACGAAATACAGAAATTGCATTGGAATTAAATAGAAAAGGCACATTGCCGACGTAAGTACAAGAAGACTGACTCTTGTTACTGTCTATGTTTTGAACCTTTCCTGTGACACTAGTTATAGATTCCGATGCTTCACTTCAGGTTTACTGTATCCCTTGGACCTTCTTATTGACGATGAAACACAGAAAATGCATCGGAATTAAATACAAAAGGCACAATGCCGACTTAAGTACAAGAAGGTTGACTCTTCTTACTGACTGTTTTGAACCTTTCCTGTGACACTAGTTATAGATTCCGGCGCTTCACTTCAGGATTACTGTATCCCTCTGACCTTCTTATTGACGATGAAACACAGAAATTGCATCGGAATTAAATACAAAAGGCACAATGCCGACTTAAGTACAAGAAGGTTGACTCTTCTTACTGACTGTTTTGAACCTTTCCTGTGACACTAGTTATAGATTCCGGCGCTTCACTTCAGGATTACTGTATCCCTCTGACCTTCTTATTGACGATGAAACACAGAAATTGCATCGGAATTAAATAGAAAAGGCACAATGCCGACCTAAGTACAAGAAGACTGACTCTTCTGACTGTCTATGTTTGAACCATTCCTGTGACACTAGTTACAGATTCCGATGCTTCACTTCAGGTTTACTGTATCCCTTGGACCTTCTTATTGACGATGAAACACAGAAATTGCATCGGAATTTAATACAAAAGGTACAATGCCGACTTAAGTACAAGAAGACTGACTCTTCCTACTGTCTATGTTTTGAATAATTCCTGTGACATTAGTTATTGATTCCGATGCTTCACTTCAGGTTTACTGTATCCTTTGGACCTTCTAATTGGCGACGAAATGCCGAAATAGCTTCGGATTTAAATACAAAATGCACAATGCCGACTTAAGTACAAGAAGACAGACTCTTCTTACTGACTATGTCTTGAACCATTCCTGTGACACTAGTTATAGATTCCGATGCTCCACTTCAGGTTTAATGTATCCCTTGCACCTTCTTATTGACGGTGAAACACAGATATTGCATCGGAATTAAATACAAAACGCACAATGCCAACTTAAGTACAAGAAGACTGACCCTTCTTACTGTCTATGTTTTAAACCATTCCTGTGACACTAGTTATAGATTCCTATGCTTCACTTCAGGGTTACTGTATTCCTCTGACATTCATATTGAGGATGAAACACAGAAATTGCATCGGAACTAAATACAAAAGGCACAATGTCGACTTAAGTACAAGAAGACTGACTCTTCCTACTGTCTATGTCTGAACGATTCCTGTGACATTCGTTATAGATTCCGATGCTACACTTCAGGTTTACTATATCCTTTGGACCTTCTTATTGGCGACGAAATACAGAAGTTGCACTGGAATTAAATAGAAAAGGCACATTGAAGACCTAAGTACAAGAAGACTGACTCTTCGTACTGCCTATGTTTTGAATCATTCCTGTGACACTAGATATTGATTCCGATGCTTCACTTTAGGTTTACTGTATCCCTTGGACCTTCTTATTGACGAAGAACACAGAAATTGCATCGGAATTAAATAGAAATGGCACAATGCCGACTTAAGTACAAGAAGACTGACTCTTCCTACTGTCTATGTTTTAAACCATTCCTGTGACACTTGTTATAGATTCCGATGCTTCACTTCAGGTTTACTGTATCCCTTGGACCTTCTTATTGACGATGAAACACAAAAAATGCATCGGAATTAAATACAAAAGGGACAATGCCGACTTAAGTACAAGAAGGTTGACTCTTCTTACTGACTGTTTTGAACCTTTCCTGTGACACTAGTTATAGATTCCGATGCTTCACTTCAGGATTACTGTATCCCTCTGACCTTCTTATTGACGATGAAACACAGAAATTGCATCGGAATTAAATACAAAAGGCACAATGCTGACTTAAGTACAAGAAGACTGACCCTTCTTACCGTCTATGTTTAGAACAATTCCTGTGACACTAGTTATAGTCTCCGATGCTTCACTTCAGGTTTACTGTATCCCTTGCACCTTCTTATTGACGATGAAACACAGATATTGCATCGGAATTATTTACAAAAGGCACAACGCCGACTTAAGTACAAGAAGACTGACCCTTCTTACTGTCTATGTTTTGAACAATTCCTGTGACACTAGTTACAGATTCCGATGCTTCATTTCAGGTTTACTGTATCCGTCTGACCTTCTAATTGTCGATGAAACACAGAAATTGCATCGGAATTAAATAGAAAAGGCACAATGCCGACTTAAGTACAAGAAGACTGACACTTCTTGCTGTCTATGATTTGAACCATTCCTGTGACGCTAGTTACAGATTCCGATGCTTCACTTTAGGGTTACTGTAGCCCTTGGTCCTTCTTATTCACGATGAAACGCAGATATTGCATCGGAATTAAATGCAAATGGCACAATGCCGACTTAAGTGCAAGAAGACTGTCTCTTCCAACTGTCTACGTTTTGAACCATTCCTGTGACACTAGTTACAGATTCCGATGCCTCACTTCAGGTTTACTGTATCCCTCTGACCTTCTTTTTCACGATTAAACACAAAAATTGCATCGGAATGAAATACAAAAGGCACAATGTCGACTTAAGTACAAGAAGACTGACTCTTCCTACTGTCTATGTTTTGAACGATTCCTGTGACATTAGTTATTGATTCCGATGCTTCACTTCAGGTTTACTGTATACTTTGGACCTTCTACTTGGCGACGAAATGCAGAAATAGCTTCGAAATTAAATACAAAAGGCACAATGCCGACTTAAGTACAAGAAGACTGACTCCTCTTACGGACTGTTTTGAACCATTCCTGTGACACTTGTTATAGATTCCGATGCTTCACTTCAGGTTCACTGTATCCCTCTGACCTTCTTTTTGACGATCAAACACAGAAATTGCATCGGAATTACATACAAATGGCACAATGCCCACTTAAGTACAAGAAGACTGATTCTTCTTACTGACTACGTTTTGAACCATTCCAGTGACACTAGTTATGGATTCCGATGCTTCACTTCAGGTTTACTCTATCCCTAGGACCTTCTTATTGACGATGAAACACAGAAATTGCTTTGGAACTAAATACAAAAGGCACAATGCCGACTTAAGTACAAGAAGACTGACTCTTCCTACTGTCTATGTTTGAACGATTCCTGTGACATTAGTTATAGATTCCGATGCTTCACTTCAGGTTTACTATATCCTTTTGACTTTCTTATTGGCGACGAAATACAGAAATTGCATTGGAATTAAATAGAAAAGGCACATTGCCGACGTAAGTACAAGAAGACTGACTCGTTTTACTGTCTATGCTTTGAACCTTTCCTGTGACACTAGTTATAGATTCCGATGCTTCACGTCAGGTTTACTGTATCCCTCTGACCTTCTTTTTGACGATGAAACACAGAAATTGCACCGGAATTAAATACAAAAGGCACAATTCCGACTTAAGTACTAGAAGACTGACTCTTCCTACTGTCTATGTTTTGAATGATTCCTGTGACATTAGTTATAGATTCCGATGCTTCACAACAGGTTTACTGTATCCTTTGGACCTTCTTATTGACGATAAAACACAGAAATTGCATCGGAACTAAATACAAAAGGCACAATGCCGACTTAAGTACAAGAAGACTGACTCTTCCTACTGTCTATGTTTTGAACGATTCCTGTGACATTAGTTATAGATTCCGATGCTTCAGTTCAGGTTTACTCTATCCCTAGGACCTTCTTATTGACGATGAAACACAGAAATTGCATCGGAATTAAATAGAAAAGGCACAATGCCGACTTAAGTACAAGAAGACTGTCCCTTCCTACTGTCTATGTTTTGAACCATTAATGTGTCACTAGTTATAGATTCCGATGCTTCACTTCAGGTTCACTGTATCCCTCTGACCTTCTTTTTGACGATGAAACACAGAAATTGCATCGGAATTAAATACAAAAGGCACAATGCCGACGTAAGTACAAGAAGACTGACTCTTCTTACTGACTATGTTTTGAACCATTCCAGTGACACTAGTTATAGATTCCGATGCTTCACTTCACGTTTACTCTATCCCTAGGACCTTCTTATTGACGATGAAACACAGAAATTGCATCGGAACTAAATACAAAAGGCACAATGCCGATTTAGAGTACAAGAAGACTGACTCCTCCTACTATCTATGTTTTGAACCATTCCTGTGACATTAGTTATTGATTCCGATGCTTCACTTCAGGTTTACTGTATCCCTCTGACCTTCTTATTGGCGATGAAACACAGAAATTGCATCGGAATTAAATAGAAAAGGCACAATGCCGACCTAAGTGCAAGAAGACTGACTATTCTTACTGTCTATGCTTTGAACCATTCCTGTGACACTAGTTATAGTTTCCGATGCTTCACTTCAGGTTTACTGTATCCCTTGGACCTTCTTATTGACGATGAAACACAGAAATTGCATCGGAATTTAATACAAAAGGCACAATGCCGACTTAACTACAAGAAGACTGACTCTTCCTACTGTCTATGTTTTGAACCATTCCTGTGTCATTAGTTATTGATTCCGATGCTTCACTTCAGGTTTACTGTATCCTTTGGACCTTCTAATTGGCGACGAAATGCCGAAATAGCTTCGGAAGTAAATACAAAATGCACAATGCCGACTTAAGTACAAGATGACTGACTCTTCTAACTGACTGTTTTGAACAATGCCTGTGACACGTGTTATAGATTCCGAGGCTTCACTTCGGGTTTACTGTATCCCTCTGACCTTCTTATTGACGATGAAACACAGATATTGCATTGGAATTAAATAGAAAAGGCACAATGCCGACTTAAGCACAAGAAGACTGACTCTTCTTACTGTCTATGTTTTGAACCATTCCTGTGACACTAGTTATAGATTCCGATGCTTCAATTCTGGTTTACTGTATCCCATTGGACCTTCTTATTGACGATTAAACACAGATAATGCATCGGAATTAAATACAAAAGGCACAATGTCGACTTAAGTACAAGAAGACTGACTCTTCTTACTGTCTGTGATTTGAACCATTCGTGTGACACTAGTTATAGATTCCGATGCTTCACTTCAGGTTTACTGTATCCCTTGCACCTTCTTATTGACGATGAAACACAGAAATTGCATCGGAATTAAATATAAAAGGCAGAATGCCGACATAAGTACTAGAAGACTGACCCTTCTTACTGTCTATGTTTTGAACCACTCCTGTGACACTAGTTATAGTTTCCGATGATTCACTTCAGGTTTACAGTATCCCTCTAACCTTCTTATTGACCATGAAACACAGAAATGGCATCGGACTTAAATACAAAAGGCACAATGCCGACTTATGTACAAGGAGACTGACTCTTCTTACTGACTATGTTTGGAACCATTCCTGTGACACTAGTTATAGATTCCGATGCCTCACTTCAGGTTTACTGTATACCTCTTACCTTCTTATCGACGATGAAACACAGATATTGCATTGGAATTAAATGGAAAAGGCACAATGCCGACTTAAGTACAAGATGACTGACTCATCCTACTGTCTATGTTTTGAACTATTCCTGTGACACTAGTTATAGATTCCGATGCTTCACTTCAGGTTTACTGTATCCCTTGGACGTTCTTATTGACGAAGAAACAAAGAAATTGCATCGGAATTAAATAGAAAAGGCACAATGCCGACTTAAGTACAAGAAGACTGACTCTTCTTACTGACTATGTTTTGAACCATTCCTGTGACGCTAGTTACAGATTCCGATGCTTCACGTCAGGTTTACTGTATCCCTCTGACCTTCGTTTAGACGATGAAACACAGAAATTGCATCGGAGTTAAATACAAAAGGTACAATGCTGACTTAAGTACAAGAAGACTGTCTCTTCCTACTGTCTATGTTTTGAACGATACCTGTGATATTAGTTATAGATTCCGATGCTCCACTTCAGGTTTACAGTATCCTTTGGACCTTCTTATTGGCGACGAAGTACAGAAATTGCATCGGAATGAAATACAAAAGGCACAATGCCGACATAAGTACAAGATGACTGACCCTTCTTACTGACTGTTTTGAACCATTTCAGTGACACTAGTTATAGATTCCGATGATTCACTTCAGGTTTACTGTATCCCTTGGACATTTATATTGACGATGAAACACAGAAAATGCATCGGAATTAAATGCAAAAGGCACAATGCCTACTAAGTACAGGAAGATTGACTCTTCTTACTGACTGTTTTGAACCATTCCTGTGACACTAGTTATAGATTCCGATGCTTCACTTCAGGTTTACTGTATCCCTCTGACCTTCTTATTGACGATGAAACACAGAAATTGCATCAGAATTAAATACAAAAGGCACAATGCCGACTTAAGTACAAGAAGACCGTCTCTTCATACTGACTATGTTTTGAACAATTCCTGTGACACTAGTTATAGATTCCGATGCTACACTTCAGGTTTACTGTATCCCTCTGACCTTCTTATTGACGATGAAACACAGAAATTGCATCGGAATTAAATAGAAAAGGCACAATGCCGAATTAAGTACAAGAAGACTGACTCTTCTTACTGAATATGTTTTGAACCATTCCTGTGACACTAGTTATAGATTCCGATGCTTCACTTCAGGTCTACTGTATCCCTAGGACCTTCTTATTGACGATGAAACACAGAAATTGCATCGGAACTAAATACAAAAGGCACAATTCCGACTTAAGTACAAGAAGACTGACTCTTCCTACTGTCTATGCTTGAACGATTCCTGTGACGTTAGTTATAGATTCCGATGCTTCGCTTCAGGTTTACTATATCCTTTGGACTTTCTTATTGGCGACGAAATACAGAAATTGCATTGGAATTAAATAGAAAAGGCACATTGCCGACGTAAGTACAAGAAGACTGACTCTTCTTACTGTCTATGTTTTGAACCTTTCCTGTGTCACTAGTTATAGATTCCGATGCCTCACTTCAGGTTTACTGTATCCCTTGGACCTTCTTATTGACGATGAAACACAAAAAATGCATCGGAATTAAATACAAAAGGCACAATGCCGATTTAAGTACAAGAAGGTTGACTCTTCTTACTGACTGTTTTGAACCTTTCCTGTGACACTAGTTATAGATTCCGATGCTTCACCTCAGGATTACTGTATCCCTCTGACCTTCTTATTGACGATGAAACACAGAAATTGCATCGGAATTAAATACAAAAGGCACAATGCCGACTTAAGTACAAGTAGACTGACCCTTCTTACCGTCTCTGTTTAGAACCATTCCTGTGACACTAGTTATAGTCTCCGATGCTTCACTTCAGGTTTACTGTATCCCTTACACCTTCTTATTGACGATGAAACACAGATATTGCATCGGAATTATTTACAAAAGGCACAACGCCGACTTAAGTACAAGAAGACTGACTCTTCTTGCTGTCTATGATTTGAACCATTCCTGTGACGCTAGTTACAGATTCCGATGCTTCACTTTAGGGTTACTGTAACCCTTGGACCTTCTTATTCACGATGAAACACAGATATTGCATCGGAATTAAATGCAAATGGCACAATGCCGACTTAAGTACAAGAAGTCTGACTCTTCCTACTGTCTACCTTTTGAACCATTCCTGTGACACTAGTTACAGATTCCGATGCTTCACTTCAGGTTTACTGTATCCCTCTGACCTTCTTTTTCACGATTAAACACAAAAATTGCATCGGAATGAAATACAAAAGGCACAATGTCGACTTAAGTACAAGAAGACTGACTCTTCCTACTGTCTATGTTTTGACCGAATTCCTGTGACATTAGTTATTGTTTCCGATGCTTCACTTCAGGTTTACTGTATCCTTTGGACCTTCTAATTGGCGACGAAATGCAGAAATAGCTTCGATATTAAATACAAAAGGCACAATGCCGACTTAAGTACAAGAAGACTGACTCTTCTTACTGACTGTTTTGAACCATTCCTGTGACACTTGTTATAGATTCCGATGCTTCACTTCAGGTTTACTCTATCCCTCTGACCTTCTTTTTGACGATGAAACACAGAAATTGCATCGGAATTAAATACAAATGGCACAATGCCGACTTAAGTACAAGAGGACTGACTCTTCCCACTGTCTATGTTTTGAACCATTCCTGTGACACTAGTTATAGATTCCGATGCTTCACTTCAGGTTCACTGTATCCCTCTGACCTTCTTTTTGACGATGAAACACAGAAATTGCATCGGAATTAAATACAAATGGCACAATGCCCACTTAAGTACAAGAAGACTGACTCTTCTTACTGACTATGTTTTGAACCATTCCAGTTACACTAGTTATGGATTTCGATGCTTCACTTCAGGTTTACTCTATCCCTAGGACCTTCTCATTGACGATGAAACACAGAAATTGCATCGGAACTAAATACAAAAGGCACAATGCCGACTTAAGTACAAGAAGACTGACTCTTCCTACTGCCTATGTTTGAACGATTCCTGTGACATTAGTTATAGATTCCGATGCTTCACTTCAGGTTTACTATATCCTTTTGACTTTCTTATTGGCGACGAAATACAGAAATTGCATTGGAATTATATAGAAAAGGCACATTGCCGACGTAAGTACAAGAAGACGGTCTCTTTTTACTGTCTATGCTTTGAACCCTTCCTGTGACACTAGTTATAGATTCCGATGCTTCACTTCAGGTTTACTGTATCCCTCCGACCTTCTTTTTGACGATGAAACACAGAAATTGCACCGGAATTAAATACAAAAGGCACAATGCCGACTTAAGTACTAGAAGACTGACTCTTAATACTGTCTATGCTTTGAATGATTCCTGTGACATTAGTTATAGATTCCGATGCTTCACAACAGGTTTACTGTATCCTTTGGACCTTCTTATTGACGATAAAACACAGAAATTGCATCGGAACTAAATACAAAAGGCACAATGCCGACTTAAGTACAAGAAGACTGACTCTTCCTACTGTCTATGTTTTGAACGATTCCTGTGACATTAGTTATAGATTCCGATGCTTCACTTCAGGTTTACTCTATCCCTAGGACCTTCTTATTGACGATGAAACACAGAAATTGCATCGGAATTAAATAGAAAAGGCACAATGCCGACTTATGTACAAGAAGACTGACTCTTCCTACTGTCTATGTTTTGAACCATTCCTGTGTCACTAGTTATGGATTCCGATGCTTCACTTCAGGTTCACTGTATCCCTCTGACCTTCTTTTTGACGATGAAACACAGAAATTGCATCGGAATTAAATACAAAAGGCACGATGCCGACGTAAGTACAAGAAGACTGACTCTTCCTACTGCCTATGTTTTGAATGATTCCTGTGACATTAGTTCTAGATTCCGATGCTTCACAACAGGTTTACTGTATCCTTTGGACCTTCTTATTGACGATGAAACACAGAAATTGCATCGGAATTTAATACAAAAGGCACAATGCCGGCTTAAGTACAAGAAGACTGACTCTTCCTACTGTCTATGTTTTGAACCATTCCTGTGTCATTAGTTATTGATTCCGATGCTTCACTTCAGGTTTACTGTATCCTTTGGACCTTCTAATTGGCGACGAAATGCCGAAATAGCTTCGGAATTAAATACAAAATGCACAATGCCGACTTAAGTACAAGATGACTGAGTCTTCTAACTGACTGTTTTGAACCATTCCTGTGACACGTGTTATAGATTCCGAGGCTTCACTTCAGGTTTACCGTATCCCTTGCACCTTCTTATTGACGGTAAAACACAGATATTGCATCGGAATTAAATACAAAACGCACAATGCCCACTTAAGTACAAGAAGACTGACCCTTCTTACTGTCTATGTTTTCAACCATTCCTGTGACACTAGTTATAGATTCCGATGCTTCACTTCATGTTTACTGTATCCGTTGGACCTTCTTATTGACGATGAAACACAGAAATTGCATCGGAATTAAATAGAAAAGGCTCAATGCCGACTTAAGTACAAGAAGACTGACTCTTCCTACTGTCTATGATTTGAACCATTCCTGTGACACTAGTTATAGATTCCGATGCTTCACTTCAGGTTTACTGTATCCCTTGGACCTTCTTATTGACGATGAAACACAGAAATTGCTTCGGAATTAAATAGAAAAGGCACAAAGCCGACATAGGTACAAGAAGACTGACTCTTCTTTCTGTCTATGTTTTGAACCATTCCTGTGACGCTAGTTACAGATTCCGATGCTTCACTTCAGGTTTACTGTAACCCTTGGACCTTCTGATTGGCGATGAAACACAGAAATTGCATCGGAATTAAATACAAAAGGCACAATGCCGACTTAAGCACAAGAAGACTGACTCTTCCTACTGTCTACGTTTTGAACGATTCCTGTTACATTAGATATAGATTCCGATGCTTCACTTCAGGTTTACTGTATCCCTTGGACCTTCTTATTGACGATGAATCACAGATATTGCATCGGAATTAAATACAAAGGGTACAATGCCGACTTAAGTACAAGAAGATTGACTCTTCTTACTGACTGTTTTGAACCATTCCTGTGACACTAGTTATAGATTCCTATGCTTCACATCAGGTTTACTGCATCCCTTGCACCTTCTTATTGACGATGAAACACAGATATTGCATCGGAATTAAATACAAAAGGCACAATTCCGAGTAAAGTACAAGGAAACTGACCCTTCTTACTGTCTATGTTTTGAACCATTCCTGTGACACTAGTAATAGATTCCGATGCTTCACCTCAGGTTTACTGTATCCCTCTGACCCTCTTATTGGCGATGAAACACAGAAACAGCATCGCAATTAAATACAAAAGGCACAATGCCGACTTAAGTACAAGAAGACTGACTCTTCGTACTGACTATGTTTTGAACCATTCCTGTGACACTAGTTATACATTACGATGATTCACTTCAGGTTTACTGCATCCCTTGGACCTTCGTATTGACGATGAAACACAGAATTTGCATCTGAATTAAATAGAAAAGGCACAATGCTGACTTAAGTACAAGAAGACCGACTCTTCTTACAGACTATGTTTGGAACCATTCCTGTGATACTAGTTATAGATTCCGATGCCTCACTCCAGGTTTACTGTATCCCTCTGACCTTCTTATTGACGATGAAACACAGAAATTGCATCGTAATTAAATAGAAAAGGCACAATGTCGACTTAAGTACTAGAAGACTGACTCTTCTTACTGCCTATGATTTGAACCATTCCTGTGACACTTGTTATAGATTCCGATGCTTCACTTCAGGTTTACTGTATCCCTTGGGCATTCTTACTGACGATGAAACACAGAAATTGCATCGGAATTAAATAGAAAAGGCACATTGCCGACTTAAGTACAAGCCGACTGATTCTTCTTTCTGTCTATGTTTTGAACCATTCCTGTGACGCTAGTTACAGATTCCGATGCCTCACTTCGGGGTTACTGTCTCCCTCTGACATTCTTTTTGACGATGAAACACTGAAATTGCATCGGAATTAAATAGAAAAGGTACAATGCCGACTTCAGAACAAGAAGACTGACTCATCCTACTGTCTATGTTTTGAACCATTCCTGTGACACTAGTTATAGATTCTGATGCTTCACTTCAGGTTTACTGTATCCCTTGGACGTTCTTATTGACTATGAAACACAGAAATTGCAACGGAATTAAATAGGAAAGGCACAATGCCGACTTATGTACAAGAAGACTGACTCCTCTTACTGACTACCTTTTGAACCATTCCTGTGACGCTAGTTACAGATTCCGATGCTTCACTCAGGTTTACTGTATCCCTCGGACCTTCTTATTGACGACGAATCACAGATTTTGCATCGGAATGAAATACAAAAGGCACAATGCCGACTCAAGTACAAGAAGACTGACTCTTCTTACTGACTATGTTTGGAACCATTCCTGTGACACTAGTTATAGATTCCGATGCTTCACTTCAGGTTTACTCTATCCCTAGGACCTTCTTATTGACGATGAAACACAGAAATTGCATCGGAACTAAATACAAAAAGCACAATGCCGGCTTAAGTGCAAGAAGACTGACTCTTCGTACTGACTATGATTTGAACCATTCCTGTGACACTAGTTATAGATTACGATGATTCACTTCAGCTTTACTGTATCCCTTGGACCTTCTTATTGACGATGAAACACAGAAATTGCATCGGAATTAAATAGAAAAGGCACAATGCCGACTTAAGTACAAGAAGACTGACTCTTCTTACTGACTATGTTTGGAACCATTCCGGTGACGCTGGTTATAGATTCCGTTGCCTCACTTCAGGCTTACTGTATCCCTCTGACCTTCTTATTGACGATGAAACACAGATTTTGCATCGAAATTAAATACAAAAGGCACAATGCCGACTGAAGTACAAGAAGGCTGACTCTTCTTACTGACTATGCTTTGAACCATGCCTGTGACACTAGTTATAGATTACGATGCTTCACTTCAGGTTTACTGTATCCCTCTAACCTTCATATTGACGATAAGACGCAGAAATTGCATCGGAATTAAATAGAATAGGCACAATGCCGACTTAAGTACAAGAAGACTGACTCTTCTTACTGTCTATGTTTTGAGCCATTCCTGTGACACTAGTTATAGATTCCGATGCTTCACTTCAGGTTTACTGTATCCCTTGGACCTTCTTATTGACTATGAAACACAGAGATTGCATCGGAATTAAATAGAAAAGGCACAATGCCGAATTACGTACAAGAAGACTGACTCTTCTTTCTGTCTATGTTTGAACCATACCTGTGACGCTAATTACAGATTCCGATGCTTCACTTCAGGGTTACTGTATCCCTTGGACCTTCTTATTGATGATGAAACACAGAAATTGCATCGGAATTAAATACAAAAGGCACAATGCCGACTTAAGTACAAGAAGACTGACCCTTCTTACTGTCTATGTTTTGAACCATTCCTGTGACACTAGTTACAGATTCCGATGCTTCACTTCAGGTTTACTGTATCCCTCTGACCTTCTTTTTGACGATGAAACACAGAAATTGCATCGGAATTAAATACAAAAGGCACAATGCCGACTTAAGTACAACAAGACTGACTCTTCCTACTGTCTATCTTTTCAACGATTCCTGTGACATTAGTTATTGGTTCCGATGCTTCACTTCAGGTTTACTGTATCCTTTGGACCTTCTAATTGGCGACGAAATGCAGAAATAGCTTCGGAATTTAATACAAAAGGCACAATACCGACTTAAGTACAAGAAGATAAACCCTTAGTACTGACTGATTTGAACCATTCCTGTGACACTTGTTATAGATTCCGAGGCTTCACGTCAGGTTTACTGTACCCCTCTGACCTTCTTTTTGACGATGAAACACAGAAATTGCATCGCAATGAAATACAGAAGGCACAAATCCGACTTAAGTACTAGAAGACTGACTCTTCCTACTGTCTATGTTTTGAACGATTCCTGTGACATTAGTTATAGATTCCGATGATTCACATCAGGTTTACTGTATCCTTTGGACCTTCTTATTGACGATGAAACACAGAAATTGCATCGGAACTAAATACAAAAAGCACAATGCCGACTTAAGTTCAAGATGACTGACTCTTCCTACTGTCTATGTTTTGAACGATTCCTGTGACATTAGTTATAGATTCCGATGCTTCACTTCAGGTTTACTCTATCCCTAGGACCTTCTTATTGACGATGAAACACAGAAATTGCATCGGAACTAAATACAAAATGCACAATGCCGACTTAAGTACAAGAAGACTGACTCTTCCTACTGTCTATGTATGAACGATTCCTGTGACATTAGTTACAGATTCCGATGCTTCGCTTCAGGTTTACTATATCCTTTGGACTTTTATATTGGCGTCGAAATACAGAAATTGCATTGGAATTAAATAGAAAAGGCACATTGCCGACGTAAGTACAAGAAGACTGACTCTTCCTACTGTCTATGTTTTGAACCATTCCTGTGTCACTAGTTATGGATTCCGATGCTTCACTTCAGGTTCACTGTATCCCTCTGACCTTCTTTTTGACGACGAAACACAGAAATTGCATCGGAATTAAATACAAAAGGCACAATGCCGACGTAAGTACAAGAAGACTGACTCTTCCTACTGCCTATGTTTTGAATGATTCCTGTGACATTAGTTATAGATTCCGATGCTTCACAACAGGTTTACTGTATCCTTTGGACCTTCTTATTGACGATGAAACACAGAAATTGCATCGGAATTTAATACAAAAGGCACAATGCCGACTTAAGTACAAGAAGACTGACTCTTCCTACTGTCTATGTTTTGAACCATTCCTGTGTCATTAGTTATTGATTCCGATGCTTCACTTCAGGTTTACTGTATCCTTTGGACCTTCTAATTGGCGACGAAATGCCGAAATAGCTTCGGAATTAAATACAAAATGCACAATGCCGACTTAAGTACAAGATGACTGAGTCTTCTAACTGACTGTTTTGAACCATTCCTGTGACGCGTGTTATAGATTCCGAGGCTTCACTTCAGGTTTACTGTATCCCTCTGACCCTCATATTGACGATGAAACACAGATATTGCATTGGAATTAAATAGAAAAGGCACAATGCCGACTTAAGCACAAGAAGACTGACTCTTCTTGATGACTATGTCTTGAACCATTCCTGTGACACTAGTTATAGATTCCGATGCTCCACTTCAGGTTTACCGTATCCCTTGCACCTTCTTATTGACGGTAAAACACAGATATTGCATCGGAATTAAATACAAAACGCACAATGCCGACTTAAGTACAAGAAGACTGACCCTTCTTACTGTCTATGTTTTCAACCATTCCTGTGACACTAGTTATAGATTCCGATGCTTCACTTCATGTTTACTGTATCCGTTGGACCTTCTTATTGACGATGAAACACAGAAATTGCATCGGAATTAAATAGAAAAGGCACAGTGCCGACTTAAGTACAAGAAGACTGACTCTTCTTACTGTCTATGATTTGAACCATTCCTGTGACACTAGTTATAGATTCCGATGCTTCACTTCAGGTTTACTGTATCCCTTGGACCTTCATATTGACGATGAAACACTGAAATTGCTTCGGAATTAAATAGAAAAGGCACAAAGCCGACATAGGTACAAGAAGACTGACTCTTCTTTCTGTCTATGTTTTGAACCATTCCTGTGACGCTAGTTACAGATTCCGATGCTTTACTTCAGGTTTACTGTATCCCTTGGACCTTCTGATTGGCGATGAAACACAGAAATTGCATCGGAATTAAATACAAAAGGCACAATGCCGACTTAAGCACAAGAAGACTGACTCTTCCTACTGTCTACGTTTTGAACGATTCCTGTGACATTAGATATAGATTCCGATGCTTCACTTCAGGTTTACTGTATCCCTTGGACCTTCTTATTGACGATGAATCGGAATTAAATACAAAGGGTACAATGCCGACTTATGTACAAGAAGATTGACTCTTCTTACTGACTGTTTTGAACCATTCCTGTGACACTAGTAGTAGATTCCGATGCTTCACTTCAGGTTTACTGTATCCCTCTGACCTTCTTATTGACGATGAAACACAGAAATTGCATCGGAATTTAATACAAAAGGCACAATCCCGACTTAAGTACAAGAAGACTGACTCTTCTTACTGTCTATGTTTTGAACCATTCCTGTGACACTAGTTATAGATTCCTATGCTTCACATCAGGTTTACTGCATCCCTTGCACCTTCTTATTGACGATGAAACACAGATATTGCATCGGAATTAAATACAAAAGGCACAATTCCGACTAAAGTACAAGAAAACTGACCCTTCTTACTGTCTATGTTTTGAACCATTCCTACGACACTAGTAATAGATTCCGATGCTTCACCTCAGGTTTACTATATCCCTCTGAGCCTCTTATTGACGATGAAACACAGAAACAGCATCGCAATTAAATACAAAAGGCACAATGCCGACTTAAGTACAAGAAGACTGACTCTTCGTACTGACTATGTTTTGAACCATTCCTGTGACACTAGTTATAGATTACGATGATTCACTTCAGGTTTACTGCATCCCTTGGACCTTCTTATTGACGATGATACACAGAAATTGCATCGTAATTAAATAGAAAAGGCACAATGCCGACCTAAGTACAAGAAGACTGACTCTTCTTTCTGTCTATGTTTTGAACCATTCCTGTGACGCTAGTTACAGATTCCGATGCCTCACTTCGGGGTTACTGTATCCCTCTGACATTCTTTTTGACGATGAAACACTGAAATTGCATCGGAATTAAATAGAAAAGGTACAATGCCGACTTAAGAACAAGAAGACTGACTCCTCTTACTGACTACCTTTTGAACCATTCCTGTGACGCTAGTTACAGATTCCGATGCTTCACTCCGGTTTACTGTATTCCTTGGACCTTCTTATTGACGACGAATCACAGATTTTGCATCGGAATGAAATACAAAGGGCACAATGCCGACTCAAGTACAAGAAGACTGACTCTTCTTACTGACTATGTTTGGAACCATTCCTGTGACACTAGTTATAGATTTCGATGCTTCACTTCAGGTTTACTCTATCCCTAGGACCTTCTTATTGACGATGAAACACAGGAATTGCATCGGAACTAAATACAAAAAGCACAATGCCGACTTAAGTACAAGAAGACTGACTCTTCGTACTAACTATGATTTGAACCATTCCTGTGACACTAGTTATAGATTACGATGATTCACTTCAGCTTTACTGTATCCCTTGGACCTTCTTATTGACGATGAAACACAGAATTTGCATCGGAATTAAATAGAAAAGGCACAATGCCGACTTAAGTACAAGAAGGCTGACTCTTCTTACTGACTATGTTTGGAACCATTCCTGTGACACTGGTTATAGATTCCGTTGCCTCACTTCAGGCTTACTGTATCCCTCTGACCTTCGTATTGACGATGAAACACAGATTTTGCATCGGAATTAAATACAAAAGGCACAATGCCGACTGAAGTACAAGAAGGCTGACTCTTCTTACTGACTATGCTTTGAACCATGCCTGTGACACTAGTTATAGATTACGATGCTTCACTTCAGGTTTACTGTATCCCTCTAACCTTCATATTGACGATGAAACGCAGAAATTGCAGCGGAATTAAATAGAATAGGCACAATGCCGACTTAAGTACAAGAAGACTGACTCTTCTTACTGTCTATGTTTTGAGCCATTCCTGTGACACTAGTTATAGATTCCGATGCTTCACTTCAGGTTTACTGTATCCCTTGGACCTTCTTATTGACGATGAAACACAGAGATTGCATCGGAATTAAATAGAAAAGGCACAATGCCGAATTAAGTACAAGAAGACTGACTCTTCTTTCTGTCTATGTTTGAACCATACCTGTGACGCAAATTACAGATTCCGATGCTTCACTTCAGGGTTACTGTATCCCTTGGACCTTCTTATTGATGATGAAACACAGAAATTGCATCGGAATTAAATACAAAAGGCACAATGCCGACTTAAGTACAAGAAGACTGACCCTTCTTACTGTCTATGTTTTGAACCATTTCTGTGACACTAGTTACAGATTCCGATGCTTCACTTCAGGTTTACTGTATCCCTCTGACCTTCTTTTTGACGATGAAACACAGAAATTGCATCGCAATGAAATACAGAAGGCACAAATAAGACTTAAGTACTAGAAGACTGACTCTTCCTACTGTCTATGTTTTGAACGATTCCTGTGACATTAGTTATAGATTCCGATGATTCACATCAGGTTTACTGTATCCTTTGGCCCTTCTTATTGACGATGAAACACTGATATTGCATCGGAATTAAATGCAAAAGGCACAATGCCGACTTAAGTACAAGTAGACTGACTCTTCTTACTGCCTATGTTATGAACCATTCCTGTGACACTAGTTATAGATTCCGATGCTTCACTTCAAGTTTACTGTATCCCTCTGACCTTCTTATTGATGTCGAAACACAGAAATTGCATCGGAATTAAATACAAAAGGCACAATGCCGACATAAGTACAAGAAGACTCACTCTTCGTACTGACTATGTTTTGAACCATTCCTGTGACACTAGTTTTCGATTACGATGATTCACTTCAGGTTTACAGTATTCCTTGGACCGTCGTATTGACGATGAAACACAGAAATTGCATCGGAACTAAATACAAAAGGCACAATGCCGACTTAAGTACAAGAAGACTGACTCTTCCTACTGTCTATGTTTGAACGATTCCTGTGACATTAGTTATAGATTCCGGTGCTTCACTTCAGGTTTACTATATCCTTTGGACTTTTATATTGGCGTTGAAATACAGAAATTGCATTGGAATTAAATAGAAAATCACATTGCCGACGTAAGTACAAGAAGACTGACTCTTCTTACTGTCTATGCTTTGAACCTTTCCTGTGACACTAGTTATAGATTCCGATGCTTCACTTCAGGTTTACTGTATCCCTTGGACTTTCTTATTGACGATGAAACACCGAAAATGCATCGGAATTAAATACAAAAGGCACAATACCGACTTATGTACAAGAAGATTGTCTCTTCTTACTGACTGTTCTGAACCATTCCTATGACACTAGTTATAGATTCCGATGCTTCACTTCAGGCTTACTGTATCCCTCTGACCTTCTTCTTGACGATGAAACACAGACATTGCATCGGAATTAAATACAAAAGGCACAATGCCGACTTAAGTACAAGAAGACTGACCCTCCTTACTGTCTATGTTTAGAACCATTCCTGTGAGACTAGTTATAGATTCCGATGCTTCACTTCAGGTTTACTGTATCCCTTGCACCTTCTTATTGACGATGAAACACTGATATTGCATCGGAATTAAATGCAAAAGGCACAATGCCGACTTAAGTACAAGAAGACTGACTCTTCGTACTGACTATGTTTTGAACCATTCCTGTGACACTAGTTTTCGATTACGATGATTCACTTCAGGTTTACAGTATTCCTTGGACCGTCGTATTGACGATGAAACACAGAAATTGCATCGGAATTAAATAGAAAAGGCACAATGCCGACTTAAGTACAAGAAGACTGATTCTTCTTACTGACTATGTTTGGAACAATTCCTGTGACACTAGTTATAGATTCCGATGCCTCACTTAGGGTTCACTGTATCCCTCTGACCCTCTTATTGACGATGAAACAAAGTTATTGCATCGGAATTAAATAGAAAGGGCACAATGCCGACTTAAGTACAAGAAGACTCACTCTTCTTACTGACTATGTTTTGAAACATTCCTGTGACACTAGTTATAGATTCCGATGCTTCACTTCAGGTTTACTGTATCCCTCTGACCTTCTTATTGATGATGAAACACAGAAATTGCATCGGAATTAAATAGAAAAGGCACAATGCAGACCTAAGTACAAGAAGACTGACTCTTCTTACAGTCTATGTTTTGAACCATTCCTGTGACACTAGTTATAGATTCCGATGCTTCACTTCAGGTTTACTGTATCCCTTGGACCTTCTTATTGACGATGAAACACAGAAATTGCGTCGGAATTCAATAGAAAAGGCACAATGCCGACTTAAGTACAAGAAGACTGACTCTTCTTTCTGTCTATGTTTTGAACCATTCCTGTGACGCTAGTTACAGATTCCGATGCTTCACTTCAAAGTTACCGTTTCCCTTGGACCTTCTTATTGACGATGAAACACAGATTTTGCATCGGAATTAAATACAAAAGGCACAATGCCGACTTAAGTACAACAAGACTGACTCTTCCTAATGTCCATGTTTTGAACCATTCCTGTGACACTAGTTACAAATTCCGATGCTTCGTTTCAGGTTTACTGTATTCCTCTGACCTTCTAATTGACAATGAAACACAGAAATTGCATCGGAATTAAATACAAAAGGCACAATGCCGACTTAAGTACAAGAAGACTGACTCTTCGTACTGACTATGTTTTGAACCATTCCTGTGACACTAGTTATAGATTAAGATGATTCACTTCAGGTTTTCTGTATCCCTTGGACCTTCTTATTGACGATGAAACACAGAAATTGCATTGGAATTAAATAGAAAAGGCACAGTGCCGACTTAAGTACAAGAAGACTGACTCTTCTTACTGACTATGTTTGGAACCATTCCTGTGACACTAGTTATAGATTCCGATGCTTCACTTCACGTTTATTGTATCCCTCTGTCATTCGTATTGACGATGAAACACAGAAATTGCATCGGAATTAAATAGAAAAGGCACAATGCCGACTTAAGTACAAGAAGACGGACTCTTCTTGCTGTCTATGATTTGAACCATTCCTGTGACGCTAGTTACAGATTCCGATGCATCACTTCAGGGTTACTGTATCCCTTGGACATTCTTATTCACGATGAAACACAGATATTGCATCGGAATTAAATGCAAGTGGCACAATGCCGACTTAAGTACAAGAAGACTGACTCTTCCTACTGTCTATGTTTTGAACCATTCCTGTGACACTAGTTACAGATTCCGATGCTTCAGTTCAGGTTTACTGTATCCCTCTGACGTTCTTTTTCACGATGAAACACAGAAATTGCATCGGAATGAAATACAAAAGGCACAATGCCGACTTAAGTACAAGAAGACTGACTCTTCCCACTGTCTATGTTTTGAACGATTCCTGTGACATTAGTTATTGATTCCGATGCTTCACTTTAGGTTTACTGTATCCTTTGGACCTTCTAATAGGCGACGAAATGCAGAAGTAGCTTCGAAATTAAATATAAAAGGCACAATGCCGACTTAAGTACAAAAGACTGTCTCTTCTTACTGACTGTTTTAAACCATCCCTGTGACACTTGTTATAGATTCCGATGCTTCACTTCAGGTTTACTGTATCCCTACGACCTTCTTACTGACGATGAAACACAGAAATTGCATCGGAATTAAATAGAAAAGGCACAATGCAGACTTAAGTACAAGAAGACTGACTCTTCCTACTGACTGTTTTGAATCATTCCTGTGACACTAGTTATAGATTCCGATGCTTCACTTCAGGTTTACTGTATCCCTCTGACCTTCTTATTGACGATGAAACACAGAAATTGCATCGGAATTAAATACAAAAGGCACAATGCCGACTTAAGTACAAGAAGACTGACTCTTCTTACTGACTATGTTTTGAACCATTCCTTTGACACTAGTTATAGATTCCGATGCCTCACTTCAGGTTTACTGTATCCCTCTGACCTTCTTTTTGACGATGAAACACAGAAATTGCATCGGAATAAAATAGAAAAGGCACAATGCCGACTTAAGTACAAGAAGACTCACTCTTCTTACTGTCTATGTTTTGAACCATTCCTGTGACACTAGTTATCGATTCCGATGCGTCACTTCAGGTTTACTGTATCCCTTGGTTCTACTTATTGACGATGAAACACAGAAATTGCATCGGAATTAAATAGAAAAAGCACAATGCCGACTTAAGTACAAGAAGATTGACTCTTCTTACTGACTGTTTTGTATCATTCCTGTGACACTAGTTATAGATTCCGATGCTTCACTTCTGGTTTACTGTATGGCTTGGACCTTCTTATTGACGATGAAACACAGAGATTGCATCGGAATTAAATAGAAAAGGCACAATGCCGAATTAAGTACAAGAAGACTGACTCTTCTTTCTGTCTATGTTTGAACCATACCTAGGACGCAAATTACAGATTCCGATGCTTCACTTCAGGGTTACTGTATCCCTTGGACCTTCTTATTGATGATGAAACACAGAAATTGCATCGGAATTAAATACAAAAGGCACAATGCCGACTTAAGTACAAGAAGACTGACCCCTCTTACTGTCTATGTTTTGAACCATTCCTGTGACACTAGTTACAGATTCCGATGCTTCACTTCAGGTTTACTGTATCCCTCTAACCTTCTTTTTGACGATGAAACACAGAAATTGCATCGGAATTAAATACAAAAGGCACAATGCCGACTTAAGTACAAGAAGACTGACTCTTCCTACTGTCTATCTTTTCAACGATTCCTGTGACATTAGTTATTGGTTCCGATGCTTCACTTCAGGTTTACTGTATCCTTTGGACCTTCTAATTGGCGACGAAATGCAGAAATAGCTTCGGAATTTAATACAAAAGGCACAATACCGACTTAAGTGCAAGAAGATTGACTCTTAGTACTGACTGTTTTGAACCATTCCTGTGACACTTGTTATAGATTCCGAGGCTTCACGTCAGGTTTACTGTATCCCTCTGACCTTCTTTTTGACGATGAAACACAGAAATTGCATCGCAATGAAATACAGAAGGCACAAATCCGACTTAAGTACTAGAAGACTGAATCTTCCTACTGTCTATGTTTTGAACGATTCCTGTGACATTAGTTATAGATTCCGATGATTCACATCAGGTTTACTGTATCCTTTGGCCCTTCTTATTGACGATGAAACACTGATATTGCATCGGAATTAAATGCAAAAGGCACAATGCCGACTTAAGTACAAGTAGACTGACTCTTCTTACTGCCTATGTTATGAACCATTCCTGTGACACTAGTTATAGATTCCGATGCTTCACTTCAAGTTTACTGTATCCCTCTGACCTTCTTATTGATGTCGAAACACAGAAATTGCATCGGAATTAAATACAAAAGGCACAATGCCGACTTAAGTACAAGAAGACTCACTCTTCGTACTGACTATGTTTTGAACCATTCCTGTGACACTAGTTTTCGATTACGATGATTCACTTCAGGTTTACAGTATTCCTTGGACCGTCGTATTGACGATGAAACACAGAAATTGCATCGGAACTAAATACAAAAGGCACAATGCCGACTTAAGTACAAGAAGACTGACTCTTCCTACTGTCTATGTTTGAACGATTCCTGTGACATTAGTTATAGATTCCGATGCTTCACTTCAGGTTTACTATATCCTTTGGACTTTTATATTGGCGTTGAAATACAGAAATTGCATTGGAATTAAATAGAAAAGGCACATTGCCGACGTAAGTACAAGAAGACTGACTCTTCTTACTGTCTATGCTTTGAACCTTTCCTGTGACACTATTTATAGATTCCGATGCTTCACTTCAGGTTTACTGTATCCCTTGGACTTTCTTATTGACGATGAAACACCGAAAATGCATCGGAATTAAATACAAAAGGCACAATACCGACTTATGTACAAGAAGATTGTCTCTTCTTACTGACTGTTCTGAACCATTCCTATGACACTAGTTATAGATTCCGATGCTTCACTTCAGGCTTACTGTATCCCTCTGACCTTCTTTTTGACGATGAAACACAGACATTGCATCGGAATTAAATACAAAAGGCACAATGCCGACTTAAGTACAAGAAGACTGACCCTCCTTACTGTCTATGTTTAGAACCATTCCTGTGAGACTAGTTATAGATTCCGATGCTTCACTTCAGGTTTACTGTATCCCTTGCACCTTCTTATTGACGATGAAACACTGATATTGCATCGGAATTAAATGCAAAAGGCACAATGCCGACTTAAGTACAAGTAGACTGACTCTTCTTACTGCCTATGTTATGAACCATTCCTGTGACACTAGTTATAGATTCCGATGCTTCACTTCAAGTTTACTGTATCCCTCTGACCTTCTTATTGATGTCGAAACACAGAAATTGCATCGGAATTAAATACAAAAGGCACAATGCCGACTAAAGTACAAGAAGACTGACTCTTCGTACTGACTATGTTTTGAACCATTCCTGTGACACTAGTTTTCGATTACAATGATTCACTTCAGGTTTACAGTATTCCTTGGACCGTCGTATTGACGATGAAACACAGAAATTGCATCGGAATTAAATAGAAAAGGCACAATGCCGACTTAAGTACAAGAAGACTGATTCTTCTTACTGACTATGTTTGGAACAATTCCTGTGACACTAGTTATAGATTCCGATGCCTCACTTAGGGTTCGCTGTATCCCTCTGACCCTCTTATTGACGATGAAACAAAGTTATTGCATCGGAATTAAATAGAAAGGGCACAATGCCGACTTAAGTACAAGAAGACTCACTCTTCTTACTGACTATGTTTTGAAACATTCCTGTGACACTAGTTATAGATTCCGATGCTTCACTTCAGGTTTACTGTATCCCTCTGACCTTCTTATTGATGATGAAACACAGAAATTGCATCGGAATTAAATAGAAAAGGCACAATGCCGACCCAAGTACAAGAAGACTGACTCTTCTTTCTGTCTATGTTTTGAACCATTCCTGTGACGCTAGTTACAGATTCCGATGCTTCACTTCAAAGTTACCGTTTCCCTTGGACCTTCTTATTGACGATGAAACACAGATATTGCATCGGAATTAAATACAAAAGGCACAATGCCGACTTAAGTACAACAAGACTGACTCTTCCTAATGTCCATGTTTTGAACCATTCCTGTGACACTAGTTAGAGATTCCGATGCTTCACTTCAGGTTTACTGTATCCCTCTGAACTTCTTTTTGACGATGAAACACAGATATTGCATCGGAATTAAATACAAAAGGCACAATGCCGACTTAAGTACAAGAAGTCTGACCCTTCTTACCGTCTATGTTTAGAACCATTCCTGTGACACTAGTTATAGATTCCTATGCTTCACTTCAGGTTTACTGTATCCCTTGCACCTTCTTATTGACGATGAAACACAGATATTGCATCGGTCATAAATACAAAACGCACAATGCCGACTTAAGTACAAGAAGGCAGACCCTTCATACTGTCTATGTTTAGAACCATTCCTGTGACACTAGTTACAGATTCCAATGCTTCGTTTCAGGTTTACTGTATTCCTCTGACCTTCTAATTGACGATGAAACACAGACATTGCATCGGAATTAAATACAAAAGGCACAATGCCGACTTAAGTACAAGAAGACTGACTCTTCGTACTGACTATGTTTTGAACCATTCCTGTGACACTAGTTATAGATTAAGATGATTCACTTCAGGTTTTCTGTATCCCTTGGACCTTCTTATTGACGATGAAACACAGAAATTGCATTGGAATTAAATAGAAAAGGCACAGTGCCGACTTAAGTACAAGAAGACTGACTCTTCTTACTGACTATGTTTGGAACCATTCCTGTGACACTAGTTATAGATTCCGATGCTTAACTTCACGTTTATTGTATCCCTCTGTCATTCGTATTGACGATGAAACACAGAAATTGCATCGGAATTAAATAGAAAAGGCACAATGCCGACTTAAGTACAAGAAGACGGACTCTTCTTGCTGTCTATGATTTGAACCATTCCTGTGACGCTAGTTACAGATTCCGATGCATCACTTCAGGGTTACTGTATCCCTTGGACCTTCTTATTCACGATGAAACACAGATATTGCATCGGAATTAAATGCAAGTGGCACAATGCCGACTTAAGTACAAGAAGACTGACTCTTCCTACTGTCTATGTTTTGAACCATTCCTGTGACACTAGTTACAGATTCCGATGCTTCAGTTCAGGTTTACTGTATCCCTCTGACGTTCTTTTTCACGATGAAACACAGAAATTGCATCGGAATGAAATACAAAAGGCACAATGCCGACTTAAGTACAAGAAGACTGACTCTTCCCACTGTCTATGTTTTGAACGATTCCTGTGACATTAGTTATTGATTCCGATGCTTCACTTTAGGTTTACTGTATCCTTTGGACCTTCTAATAGGCGACGAAATGCAGAAATAGCTTCGAAATTAAATATAAAAGGCACAATGCCGACTTAAGTACAAGAAGACTGTCTCTTCTTACTGACTGTTTTAAACCATCCCTGTGACACTTGTTATAGATTCCGATGCTTCACTTCAGGTTTACTGTATCCCTACGACCTTCTTACTGACGATGAAACACAGAAATTGCATCGGAATTAAATAGAAAAGGCACAATGCAGACTTAAGTACAAGAAGACTGACTCTTCCTACTGTCTATGTTATGAACCATTCCTGTGACACTAGTTATAGATTCCGATGCTTCACTTCAGGTTTACTATATCCTTTGGACTTTCTTATTGGCGACGAAATACAGAAATTGCATTGGAATTAAATAGAAAACGCACATTGCCGACGTAAGTACAAGAAGATTGACTCTTCTTACTGTCTATGCTTTGAACCTTTCCTGTGACACTAGTTATAGATTCCGATGCTTCACTTCAGGTTTACTGTATCCCTTGGACATTCTTAATGACGACGAAACACAGAAAATGCATTGGAATTAAATACAAAAGGCACAATGCAGACTTAAGTACAAGAAGATTGACTCTTCTTACTGACTGTTTTGAATCATTCCTGTGACACTAGTTATAGATTCCGATGCTTCACTTCAGGTTTACTGTATCCCTCTGACCTTCTTATTGACGATGAAACACAGAAATTGCATCGGAATTAAATACAAAAGGCACAATGCCGACTTAAGTACAAGAAGACTGACCCTTCTTACTGTCTATGTTTAGAACCATTCCTGTGACACTAGTTATAGATTCCGATGCTTCACTTCAGGTTTACAGTATCCCTTGGACCTTCTTATTGACGATGAAACACAGAAAATGCATCGGAATTAAATACAAAAGGCACAATGCCGACTTAAGTACAAGAAGACTGATTCTTCTTACTGACTATGTTTGGAACCATTCCTGTGACACTAGTTATAGATTCCGATGCCTCACTTCAGGTTTACTGTATCCCTCTGACCTTCTTATTGACGATGAAACACAGATATTGCATCGGAATTAAATAGAAAAGGCACAATGGCGACTTAAGTACAAGAAGACTGACTCTTCTTACTGACTATGTTTTGAACCATTCCTTTGACACTAGTTATAGATTCCGATGCCTCACTTCAGGTTTACTGTATCCCTCTGACCTTCTTTTTGACGATGAAACACAGAAATTGCATCGGAATAAAATAGAAAAGGCACAATGCCGACTTAAGTACAAGAAGACTCACTCTTCTTACTGTCTATGTTTTGAACCATTCCTGTGACACTAGTTATCGATTCCGATGCGTCACTTCAGGTTTACTGTATCCCTTGGTTCTACTTATTGACGATGAAACACAGAAATTGCATCGGAATTAAATAGAAAAAGCACAATGCCGACTTAAGTACAAGAAGACTGACTCTTCCTACTGTCTATGTTTTGAACCATTCCTGTGACACTAGTTACAGATTCCTATGCTTCACTTCAGGTTTACTGTATCCCTCTGAATATCATTTTGACAATAAAGCACAGAAATTTCATCGGAATTAAATAGAAAAGGCACAATGCCGACTTAAGTACAAGAAGACTGACTCTTCTTACTGACTATGTTTTGAACCATTTCTGTGACACTAGTTACAGATTCCTATGCTTCACTTCAGGTTTACTGTAGCCCTCTGAATTTCATTTTGACAATAAAGCACAGAAATTTCATCGGAATTAAATACAAAAGGCACAATGCCGACTTAAGTACAAGAAGACTGACTCTTCTTACTAAATATGTTTTGAACCATTCCTGTGACACTAGTTATAGATTCCGATGCTTCACTTCAGGTTTACTGAATCCCTGTGACCTTCTTATTGACGATGAAACACAGAAATTGCATCGGAATTAAATACAAAAGGCACAATGCCGACATAAGTACAAGGAGACTGACTCTGCCTACTGTCTATGTTTTGAACGATTCCTGTGACATTAGTTATTGATTCCGATGCTTCACTTCAGGTTTACTGTATCCTTTGGACCTTCTAACTGGCGGCGAAATGCAGAAATAGCTTCGGAATTAAATACGAAAGGCACAATGCCGACTTAAGTACAAGAAGACTGACTCTTCTTACTGACTGTTTTGAACCAATCCTGTGACACTTGTTATAGATTCCGAGGCTTCACTTCAGGTTTACTGTATCCCTTGGACCTTCTTATTGACGATGAAACACAGAAAATGCATCGGAATTAAATACAAAAGGCACAATGCCGACTTAAGTACAAGAAGATTGACTATTCTTACTGACTGTTTTGAACCATTCCTGTGACACTAGTTATAGATTCCGATGCTTCACTTCAGGTTTACTGTATCCCTCTCACCTTGTTATTGTCGATGAAACACAGAAATTGCATCGGAATTAAATACAAAAGGCACAATGCCGACTTTTGTACAAGAAGACTGACCCTTCTTACTGTCTATGCTTAGAAACATTCCTGTGACACTAGTTATAGACTCCGATGCTTCACTTCAGGTTTACTCTATCCCTAGGACCTTCTTATTGACGATGAAACACAGAAATTGCATCGGAACTAAATACAAAAGGCACAATGCCGACTTAAGTACAAGAAGATTGACTCTTTTACTGACTGTTGTGAACCATTCCAGTGACACTAGTCATAGATTCCGATGCTTCACTTCAGGTTTACTGTATCCCTCTCACCTTGTTATTGACGATGAAACACAGAAAATGCATCGGAATTAAATGCAAAAGGCACAATGCCGACTTAAGTAGAAGAAGATTGACTCTTCTTACTGAATATGTTTTGAACCATTCCTGTGACACTAGTTATAGATTCAGATGCTTCACTTCAAGTTTACTCTATCCCTAGGACCTACTTATTTACGATGAAACACAGAAATTGCATCGGAATTAAATACAAAAGGCACAATGCCGACTTAAGTACAAGAAGACTGACCCTTCTTACTGTCTATGTTTAGAACCATTCCAGTGACACTAGTTATAGATTCCGATGCTTCAGATAAGGTTCACTGTATCCCTTGGACCTTCATAGTGAAGATGCAACACAGAAAATGCATCAGAATTATGTACAAAAGGCACAATGCCGACTTAAGTACAAGAAGATTGACTCTTTTACTGACTGTTTTGAACCATTCCAGTGACACTAGTCATAGATTCCGATGCATCACTTCAGCTTTACTGTATCCCTCTGACCTTGTTATTGACGATGAAACACAGATATTGCATCGGAATTAAATACAAAAGGCACAATGCCGACTTAAGTACAAGAAGACTGACCCTTCTTACTGTCTATGTTTAGAACCATTCCTGTGACACTAGTTATAGATTCCGATGCTTCACTTCATGTTTACTGTATCCCTTGCACCTTCTTATTGACGATGAAACACAGATATTGCATCGGAATTAAATACAAAAGGCACAATGCCGGCTTAAGTACTAGAAGACTGACCCTTCTTACTGTCTATGTTTAGAACCATTCCTGTGACACTAGTTATAGATTCCGATGCTTCACTTCAGGTTTACTGTATCCCTTGGACCTTCTCATTGACGATGAAACACAGAAATTGCATCGGAATCAAATAGAAAAGGCACAATGCCGTCTTAAGTACAAGAAGACTGATTCTTCTTCTGACTATGTTTGGAACCATTCCTGTGACACTAGTTATAGATTCCGATGCCTCACTTCAGGTTTACTGTATCCCTCTGACCTTCTTATTGACGATGAAACACAGATATTGCATCGGAATTAAATAGAAAAGGCACAATGCCGACTTAAGTACAAGAAGACTGACTCTTCTTACTGACTATGATTTGAACCATTCCTGTGACACTAGTTATGGATTCCGATGCTTCACTTCAGGTTTACTGTATCCGTCTGACCTTATTGACGATGAAACGCAGAAATTGCATCGGAATTAAATAGAAAAGGCACAATGCCGACTTAAGTACAAGAAGACTGACTCTTCTTACTGTCTACGTTTTGAACCATTCCTGTGGCACTAGTTATAGATTCCGATGCTTCACTTCAGGTTTACTGTAACCCTTGGACCTTCTTATTGACGATGAAACACAGAAATTGCATCGGAATTAAATAGAAAAGTCACAATGCCGACTTAAGTACAAGAAGACTGACTCTTCTTTCTGTCTATGTTTTGAACCATTCCTGTGACGCTAGTTACAGATTCCGATGCTTCACTTCAGGTTTAATGTATCCCTCTGAACTTCTATTTGACGATGAAACACAGAAATTGCATCGGAATTAAATACAAAAGGCACAATGCCGACTTAAGTACAAGAAGACTGACTCTTCCTACTGTCTATGTTTGAACGATTACTGTGACATTAGTTATTATTTCCGATGCTTCACTTCAGGTTTACTGTATCCTTTGGACCTTCTAATTGGCGACGAAATGCAGAAATAGCTTCGAAATTAAATACAAAAGGCACAATGCCGACTTTAGTACAAGAAGACTGACTCTTCTTAGTGACTGCTTTGAACCATTCCTGTGACACTTGTTATAGATTCCGAGGCTTCACTTCAGGTTTACTGTATCCCTCTGACCTTATTGACGATGAAACACAGATATTGCATTGGAATTAAATAGAAAAGGCACAATGCCGACGTAAGCACAAGAAGACCGACTCTTCTTACTGACTATGTTTTGAACCATTCCTGTGACACTAGTTATAGATTCCAACGCTTCACTTAAGGTTTACTGTATCCCTTGCACCTTCTTATTGACGGTGAAACACAGATATTGCATCGGAATTAAATACCAAAGCCACAATGCCGACTTATGTACAAGAAGACTGACCCTTCTTACTGTCTATGTTTTGAACCATTCCTGTGACGCTAGTTATAGAATCCGATGCTTCACTTCAGGTTTACTCTATCCCTAGGACCTTCTTATTGACGATGAAACACAGAAATTGCATCGGAACTAAATACAAAAGGCACAATGCCGACTTAAGTACAAGAAGACTGACTCTTCTTACTGAATATGTTTTCAACCAATCCTGTGACACTAGTTATAGATTCCGATGCTTCACTTCAGGTTTACTCTATCCCTAGGGTATATTTATTGACGATGAAACACAGATATTGCATCGGAATTAAATACAAAAGGCACAATGCCGACTTAAGTACAAGATGATTGACTCTTCTTACTGACTGTTTTGAACCATTCCTGCGACACTAGTTTTAGATTCCGATGCTTCACTTCAGGTTTACTGTATCCCTCTGACCTTCTTATTGACGATGAAACACAGAAATTGCATCGGAATTAAATACAAAAGGCACAATGCTGACTTAAGTAGAAGAAGACTGACCCTTCTTACTGTCTATGTTTAGAACCATTCCTGTGACACTAGTTATAGATTCCGATGCTTCACTACATGTTTACTGCATCCCTTGCACCTTCTTATTGACGATGAAACACAGATATTGCATCGGAATTAAATACAAAAGGCACAATGCCGGCTTAAGTACAAGAAGACTGACCCTTCTTACTGTCTATGTTTAGAACCATTCCTGTGACACTAGTTATAGATTCCGATGCTTCACTTAAGGCTTACTGTATCCCTTGGACCTTCTCATTGACGATGAAACACTGAAATTGCATCGGAATTAAATAGAAAAGGCACAATGCCGCCTTAAGTACAAGAAGACTGATTCTCCTTCTGACTATGTTTGGAACCATTCCTGTGACACTAGTTATAGATTCCGATGCCTCACTTCAGGTTTACTGTATCCCTCTGACCTTCTTATTGACGATGAAACACAGATATTGCATCGGAATTAAATAGAAAAGGCACAATGCCGACTTAAGTACAAGAAGACTGACTCTTCTTACTGACTATGATTTGAACCATTGCTGTGACACTAGTTATGGATTCCGATGTTTCACTTCAGGTTTACTGTATCCGTTTGACCTTCTTATTGACGATGAAACACAGAAATTGCATCGGAATTAAATAGAAAAGGCACAATGCCGACTTAAGTACAAGAAGACTGACTCTTCTTACTGACTATGATTTGAACCATTCCTGTGACACTAGTTATGGATTCCGATGCTTCACTTCAGGTTTACTGTATCCGTCTGACCTTCTTATTGACGATGAAACACAGATATTGCATCGGAATTAAATACAAAAGGCACAATGCCGGCTTAAGTACAAGAAGACTGACTCTTCCTACTGTCTATGTTTTGAACGATTCCTGTGACATTAGTTATTGATTCCGATGCTTCACTTCAGGTTTACTGTATCCTGTGGACCTTCTAACTGGCGGCGAAATGCAGAAATAGCTTCGGAATTAAATACGAGAATCACAATGCCGACTTAAGTACAGGAAGACTGACTCTTCTTACTGACTGTTTTGAACCAATCCTGTGACACTTGTTATAGATTCCGAGGCTTCACTTCAGGTTTACTGTATCCCTTGGACCTTCTTATTGACGATGAAACACAGAAAATGCATCGGAATTAAATACAAAAGGCACAATGCCGACTTAAGTACAAGAAGATTGACTCTTCTTACTGACTGTTTTGAACCATTCCTGTGATACTAGTTATAGATTCCGATGCTTCACTTCAGGTTTACTGTATCCCTCTCACCTTGTTATTGACGATGAAACACAGAAATTGCATCGGAATTAAATACAAAAGGCACAATGCCGACTTTTGCACAAGAAGACTGACCCTTCTTACTGTCAATGTTTAGAACCGTTCCTGTGACACTAGTTATAGATTCCGATGCTTCACTTCATGTTTACTGTATCCCTTGCACCTTCTTATTGACGATGAAACACAGACATTGCATCGGAATTAAATACACAAGGCACTATGCCGGCTTAAGTACAAGAAGACTGAGCCTTCTTACTGTCTATGTTTAGAACCATTCCTGTGACACTAGTTATAGATTTCGATGCTTCACTTCAGGTTTACTGTATCCCGTGGACCTTCTCATTGACGATGAAACACAGAAATTGCATCGGAATTAAATAGAAAAGGCACAATGCCGCCTTAAGTACAAGAAGACTGATTCTTCTTCTGACTATGTTTGGAACCATTCCTGTGACACTAGTTATAGATTCCGATGCCTCACTTCAGGTTTACTGTATCCCTCTGTCCTTCTTATTGACGATGAAACACAGAAATTGCATCGGAATTAAATAGAAAAGGCACAATGCCGACTTAAGTACAAGAAGACTGACTCTTCTTACTGTCTACGTTTTGAACCATTCCTGTGGCACTAGTTATAGATTCCGATGCTTCACTTCAGGTTTACTGTATCCCTTGGACCTTCTTATTGACGATGAAACACAGAAATTGATTCGGAATTAAATAGAAAAGTCACAATGCCGACTTAAGTACAAGAAGACTGACTCTTCTTTCTGTCTATGTTTTGAACCATTCCTGTGACGCTAGTTACAGATTCCGATGCTTCACTTCAGGTTTACTGTATCCCTCTGAACTTCTATTTGACGATGAAACACAGAAATTGCATCGGAATTAAATACAAAAGGCACAATGCCGACTTAAGTACAAGAAGACTGACTCTTCCTACTGTCTATGTTTGAACGATTACTGTGACATTAGTTATTATTTCCGATGCTTCACTTCAGGTTTACTGTATCCTTTGGACCTTCTAATTGGCGACGAAATGCAGAAATAGCTTCGAAATTAAATACAAAAGGCACAATTCCGTCTTTAGTACAAGAAGACTGACTCTTCTTAGTGACTGCTTTGAACCGTTCCTGTGACACTAGTTATAGATTCCGATGCTTCACTTCATGTTTACTGTATCCCTTGCACCTTCTTATTGACGATGAAACACAGACATTGCATCGGAATTAAATACACAAGGCACTATGCCGGCTTAAGTACAAGAAGACTGAGCCTTCTTACTGTCTATGTTTAGAACCATTCCTGTGACACTAGTAATAGTTTCCGATGCTTCACTCCAGGTTTACTGTATCCCTTGCACCTTCTTATTGACGGTGAAACACAGATATTGCATCGGAATTAAATACAAAAGCCACAATGCCGAATTATGTACAAGAAGACTGACCCTTCTTACTGTCTATGTTCTGAACCATTCCTGTGACGCTAGTTATAGATTCCGATGCTTCACTTCAGGTTTACTCTATCCCTAGGACCTTCTTATTGACGATGAAACACAGAAATTGCATCGGAACTAAATACAAAAGGCACAATGCCGACTTAAGTACAAGAAGACTGACTCTTCTTACTGAATATGTTTTCAACCAATCCTGTGACACTAGTTATAGATTCCGATGCTTCACTTCAGGTTTACTCTATCCCTAGGACATTCTTATTGACGATGAAAAACAGATATTGCATCGGAATTAAATACAAAAGGCACAATGCCGACTTAAGTACAAGAAGATTGACTCTTCTTACTGACTGTTTTGAACCATTCCTGCGACACTAGTTTTAGATTCCGATGCTTCACTTCAGGTTTACTGTATCCCTCTGACCTTCTTATTGACGATGAAACACAGAAATTGCATCGGAATTAAATACAAAAGGCACAATGCCGACTTAAGTACAAGAAGACTGACCCTTCTTACTGTCTATGTTTAGAACCATTCCTGTGGCACTAGTTATAGATTCCGATGCTTCACTTCAGGTTTACTGTATCCCTTGGACCTTCTTATTGACGATGAAACACAGAAAATGCATCGGAATTAAATACAAAAGGCACAGTGCCGAATTAAGTACAAGAAGATTGACTCTTCTTACTGACTGTTTTGAACCATTCCTGTGACACTAATTATAGATTTCGATGCTTCACTTCAGGTTGTCTGTATCCCTCTGACCTTGTTATTGACGATGAAACACAGAAATTGCATCGGAATTAAATACAAAAGGCGCAATGCCGACTTAAGTACAAGAAGACTGACCCTTCTTACTGTCTATGCTTAGAACCATTCCTGTGACACTAGTTATACATTCCGATGCTTCACTTCACGTTTACTGTATCCGTTGCACCTTCTTATTGACGATGAAACACAGATATTGCATCGGAATAAAATACAAAACTCACAATGCCGGCTTTAGTACAAGAAGACTGACCCTTCTTACTGTCTATGTTTAGAACCATTCCTGTGACACTAGTTAAGGATTCCGATGCTTCACTTCAGGTTTACTGTATCCCTCTGACCTTCTTATTGACGATGAAACACAGAAATTGCATCGGAATTAAATACAAAAGGCACAATGCCGACTTCAGTACAAGAAGACTGACTGTTCGTACTGACTATGTTTTGAACCATTCCTGTGACACTAGTTATAGATTACGATGATTCACTTCATTTTTACTGTATCCCTTGGACCTTCCTACTGACGATGAAACACAGATATTGCATCGGAATTAAATACAAAAGGCACATTGCCGACTTAAGTACAAGAAGACTGACTCTTCCTACTGTCTATGTTTTGAACCATTCCTGTGGCACTAGTTACTGATTCCGATGCTTCACTTCAGGTTTACTGTATCCCTCTGAACGTCTTTTGGACGATGAAACACAGAAATTGCATCGGAATTAAATACAAAAGGCCCAATGCCGACTTAAGTACAAGAAGACAGACTCTTCCTACTGTATATGTTTTGAACGATTCCTGTGACATTAGTTATTGATTCCGATGCTTCACTTCAGCTTTACTGTATCCTTTGGACCTTTTAATTGGCGACGAAATGCAGAAATAGCTTCGGAATTAAATACAAAAGGCACAGTGCCGACTTAAGTACAAGAAGACTGACTCTTCTTACTGACTGTTTTGAACCATTCCTGTGACACTTGTTATAGATTCCGAGGCTTCACTTCAGGTTTACTGTATCCCTCTGACCTCCTTATTGACGATGAAACACAGATATTGCATTGGAATTAAATAGAAAAGGCACAATACCGACTTAAGCACAAGAAGACTGACTCTTCTTACTAACTATGTTTTGAATCATTCCTGTGACACTAGTTATAGATTCAGATGCTTCACTTCAGGTTTACTGTATCCCTTGCACCTTCTTATTGACGGTGAAACACAGATATTGCATCGGAATTAAATACAAAAGGCACAATGCCGACTTATATACAAGAAGACAGACCCTTCTTACTGTCTACGTTTTGAACCATTCCTGTGACACTAGTTATAGATTCCGATGCTTCACTTCAGGTTTACTCTATCCCTAGGACCTTCTTATTGACGATGAAACACAGAAATTGCATCGGAACTAAATACAAAAGGCACATTGCTGACTTAAGTACAAGAAGACTGACCCTTCCTACTGTCTATGTTTGAACGATTCCTGTGACACTAGTTATAGATTCCAACGCTTCACTTTAGGTTTACTGTATCCCTTGGACCTTCGTATTGCCGAAGAACACAGATATTGCATCGGAATTAAATAGGAAAGGCACAATGCCGACTTAAGTACAAGGAGACTGACTTTTCCTACTGTCTATGTTTTGAACCATTCCTGTGACACTAGCTATAGATTCCGATGCTTCACTTCAGGTTTACTGTATCCCTCTGACCTTCTTTTTGACGATGAAACACAGAAATTGCATCGGAATTAAATACAAAAGGCACAATGTCGACTTAAGTACAAGAAGACTGACTCTTCTTACTGAATATGTTTTGAACCATTCCTGTGACACTAGTTATAGATTCCGATGCTTCACTTAAGGTTTACTCTATCCCTAGGACCTTCTTATTGACGATGAAACACAGAAATTGCATCGGAACTAAATACAAAAGGCACAATGCCGACTTAAGTACAAGAAGACTGACTCTTCCTACTGTCTATGTATGAACAATTCCTGTGACATTAGTTATAGATTCCGATGCTTCACTTCAGGTTTACTATATCCTTTGGACTTTCTTATTGGCGACGAAATACAGAAATTGCATTGGAATTAAATAGATAAGGCACATTGCCGACGTAAGTACAAGAAGACTGACCCTTCTTACTGTCTATGTTTTGAACCTTTCCTGTGACACTAGTTATAGATTCCGATGCTTCACTAAAGGTTTACTGTATCCCTTCGACCTTCTTATTGACGATGAAACACAGAAAATGCATCGGAATTAAATACAAAAGGCACAATGCCGACTTAAGTACAAGAAGATTGACTCTTCTTACTGACTGTTTTGAACCATTCCTGTGACACTAGTTATAGATTACGATGTTTCACTTCAGGTTTACTGTATCCCTCTGACCATCTTATTGACGATGAAAGACAGAAATTGCATCGGAATTAAATACAAAAGGCACAATGCCGACTTAAGTACAAGAAGACTGACCCTTCTTACTGACTATGTTTTGAACCATTCCTGTGACACTAGTTATAGATTACGATGATTCACTTCAGGTTTACTGTATCCCTTGGACCTTCTTATTGACGATGAAACACAGAAATAGCATCGGAATTAAATAGAAAAGGCACAATGCCGACTTAAGTACAAGAAGACCTACTCTTCTATCTGTCTATGTTTTGAACCATTCCTGTGACGCTAGTTACAGATTCCGATGCTTCACTTCAGGGTTACTGTATCCCTTGGACCTTCTTATTGACGATGAAACACAGATATTGCATCGGAATTAAATACATAAGGCACAATGCCGTCTTAAGTACAAGAAGACTGACTCTTCCTACTGTGTACGTTTTGAACGATTTCTGAGACATTAGTTATTGATTCCGATGCTTCACTTCAGGTTTACTGTATCCTTTGGACCTTCTAATTGGCGACGAAATGCAGAAATAGCTTCGAAATTAAATAGAAAATGCACAATGCCGACTTAAGTACAAGAAGGCTGACTCTTCTTACTGACTGTTTTGAACCATTCCTGTGACACTTGTTATAGATTCCGATGCTTCACTTCAGGTTAACTGTATTCCTCTGACCTTCTTTTTGGCGATGAAATACAGAGATTGCATCGGAATTAAATACAAAATGCACAATGCCGACCTAAGTAGAAGAAGACTGACTCTTCGTACTGACCATGTTTTGAACCATTCCTGTGACACTAGTTATAGATTACGATGATTCACTTCAGGTTTACTGTATCCCACTGACATTCTTATTGACGATGAAACACTGAAATTGCATCGGAATTAAATACAAAAGGCACAATGCCGACTTAAGTACAAGAAGACTGACTCTTCCTACTGTCTATGTTTTGAACGATTTCTGTGACATTAGTTATTGATTCCGATGCTTCACTTCAGGTTTACTGTATCCCTCTGACCTTCTTTTTGACGATGAAATACAGAAATTGCATCGGAATTAAATACAAAAGGAACAATGCCGACTTAAGTACAAGAAGACTGACTCTTCGTACTGACCTTGTTTTGAACCATTCCTGTGACAGTAGTTTTAGATTACGATGATTCACTTCAGGTTTACTGTATCCCTTGGACCTTCTTATTGACGATGAAACACAGATATTGCATCGGAATTAAAAAGAAAAGGCAGAATGCCGACTTAAGTACAAGAAGACTGACTCTTCTTACTGACTATGTTTTGAACCATTCCTGTGACACTAGTTATAGATTAAGATGCTTCACTTCAGGTTTACTCAATCCCTCTGACCTTCTTATTGACGATGAAACACAGAAATTGAATCGGAAGTAAATAGAAAAGGCAAAATGCTGACTTAAGTACAAGAAGAGTGACTCTTCTTACTGTCTATGTTTTGAACCATTCCTGTGACACTAGTTATAGATTCCGATGCTTCACTTCAGGTTTACTGTACCCCTTGGACCTTCTTATTGACGATGAAACACAGAAATTGCATCGGAATTAAATAGAAAAGGCACAATGCCGACTTAAGTACAAGAAGACTGACACTTCTTTCTGTCTATGTTTTGAACCATTCCTGTGACGCTAGTTACAGATTCCAATGCTCCACTTCAGGGTTACTGTATCCCTCTGACATTCTTATTGACGATGAAACACTGAAATTGCATCGGAATTAAATAGAAAAGGCACAATGCCGACTTTAGTACAAGAAGACTGACTCTTCCTACTGTCTATGTTTTGGACCATTCCTATGACACTAGTTATAGATTCCGATGCTTCACTTCAGGTTTACTGTATCCCTTGGACGTTCTTATTGACGATGAAACACAGAAATTGCATCGGAATTAAATAGAAAAGGCACAATGCCGACTTAAGTACAAGAAGACTGACTCTTCAAACTGACTATGGTTTGAACCATTCCTGTGACGCTAGTTACAGATTCCGATGCTTCACTTCAGGCTTACTGTATCCCTTGGACCTTCTTATTGACGATGAAACACAGATATTGCATCAGAATTAAATACAAAAGGCACAATGCCGACTTAAGTACAAGAAGACTGACTCTTCCTACTGTCTATGTTTTGAACGATTTCTGTGACATTAGTTATTGATTCCGATGCTTCACTTCAGGTTTACTGTATCCTTTGGACCTTCTAATTGGCGACGAAATGCAGAAATAGCTTCGAAACTAAATACAAAAGGTACAAAACGACTTAAGTACAAGAAGACTGACTCTTCTTACTGACTGTTTTGAACCATTCCTGTGACACTTGTTATAGATTCCGATGCTTCACTTCAGGTTTACTGTATCCCTCTGACCTTCTTTTTGACGATGAAATACAGAAATTGCATCGGAATTAAATACAAAAGGAACAATGCCGTCTTAAGTACAAGAAGACTGACTCTTCGTACTGACCTTGTTTTGAACCATTCCTGTGACAGTAGTTATAAATTACGATGATTCACTTCAGGTTTACTGTATCCCTTGGACCTTCTTATTGACGATGAAACACAGAAAATGCATCAGAATTATGTACAAAAGGCACAAAGCCGACTTAAGTACAAGAAGATTGACTCTTTTACTGACTGTTTTGAACCATTCCAGTGACACTAGTCATAGATTCCGATGCATCACTTCAGCTTTACTGTATCCCTCTGACCTTGTTATTGACGATGAAACACAGAAATTGCATCGGAATTAAATACAAAAGGCACAATGCCGACTTGCGTACGAGAAGACTGACCCTTCTTACTGTCAATGTTTAGAACCGTTCCTGTGACACTAGTTATAGATTCCGATGCTTCACTTCATGTTTACTGTATGCCTTGCACCTTCTTATTGACGATGAAACACAGATATTGCATCGGAATTAAATACACAAGGCACTATGCCGGCTTAAGTACAAGAAGACTGACCCTTCTTACTGTCTATGTTTAGAACCATTCCTGTGACACTAGTTATAGATTTCGATGCTTCACTTCAGGTTTACTGTATCCCGTGGACCTTCTCATTGACGATGAAACACAGAAATTGCATCGGAATTAAATAGAAAAGGCACATGCCGCCTTAAGTACAAGAAGACTGATTCTTCTTCTGACTATGTTTGGAACCATTCCTGTGACACTAGTTATAGATTCCGATGCCTCACTTCAGGTTTACTGTATCCCTCTGACCTTCTTATTGACGATGAAACACAGAAATTGCATCGGAATTAAATAGAAAAGGCACAATGCCGACTTAAGTACAAGAAGACTGACTCTTCTTACTGTCTACGTTTTGAACCATTCCTGTGGCACTAGTTATAGATTCCGATGCTTCACTTCAGGTTTACTGTATCCCTTGGACCTTCTTATTGACGAAGAAACACAGAAATTGCATCGGAATTAAATAGAAAAGTCACAATGCCGACTTAAGTACAAGAAGACTGACTCTTCCTACTGTCTATGTTTGAACGATTACTGTGACATTAGTTATTATTTCCGATGCTTCACTTCAGGTTTACTGTATCCTTTGGACCTTCTAATTGGCGACGAAATGCAGAAATAGCTTCGAAATTAAATACAAAAGGCACAATTCCGACTTTAGTACAAGAAGACTGACTCTTCTTAGTGACTGCTTTGAACCGTTCCTGTGACACTTGTTATAGATTCCGAGGCTTCACTTCAGGTTTACTATATCCCTCTGACCTTATTGACGATGAAACACAGATATTGCATTGGAATTAAATAGAAAAGGCACAATGCCGACGTAAGCACATGAAGACTGACTCTTCTTACTGACTATGTTTTGAACCATTCCTGTGACACTAGTTATAGATTCCAACGCTTCACTTCAGGTTTACTGTATTCCTTGCACCTTCTTATTGACGGTGAAACACAGATATTTCATCGGAATTAAATACAAAAGCCACAATGCCGAATTATGTACAAGAAGACTGACCCTTCTTACTGTCTATGTTCTGAACCATTCCTGTGACGCTAGTTATAGATTCCGATGCTTCACTTCAGGTTTACTCTATCCCTAGGACCTTCTTATTGACGATGAAACACAGAAATTGCATCGGAACTAAATACAAAAGGCACAATGCCGACTTAAGTACAAGAAGACTGACTCTTCTTACTGAATATGTTTTCAACCAATCCTGTGACACTAGTTATAGATTCCGATGCTTCACTTCAGGTTTACTGTATCCCTTGGACCTTCTTATTGACGATGAAACACAGAAAATGCATCGGAATTAAACACAAAAGGCACAGTGCCGAATTAAGTACAAGAAGATTGACTCTTCTTACTGACTGTTTTGAACCATTCCTGTGACACTAATTATAGATTTCGATGCTTCACTTCAGGTTGTCTGTATCCCTCTGACCTTGTTATTGACGATGAAACACAGAAATTGCATCGGAATTAAATACAAAAGGCGCAATGCCGACTTAAGTACAAGAAGACTGACCCTTCTTACTGTCTATGCTTAGAACCATTCCTGTGACACTAGTTATACATTCCGATGCTTCACTTCACGTTTACTGTATACGTTGCACCTTCTTATTGACGATGAAACACAGATATTGCATCGGAATAAAATACAAAACTCACAATGCCGGCTTTAGTACAAGAAGACTGACCCTTCTTACTGTCTATGTTTAGAACTATTCCTGTGACACTAGTTAAGGATTCCGATGCTTCACTTCAGGTTTACTGTATCCCTCTGACCTTCTTATTGACGATGAAACACAGAAATTGCATCGGAATTAAATACAAAAGGCACAATGCCGACTTAAGTACAAGAAGACTGACTGTTCGTACTGACTATGTTTTGAACCATTCCTGTGACACTAGTTATAGATTACGATGATTCACTTCAGGTTTACTGTATCCCTTGGACCTTCCTACTGACGATGAAACACAGATATTGCATCGGAATTAAATACAAAAGGCACATTGCTGACTTAGGTACAAGAAGACTGACTCTTCCTACTGTCTATGTTTTGAACCATTCCTGTGGCAGTAGTTACTGATTCCGATGCTTCACTTCAGGTTTACTGTATCCCTCTGAACGTCTTTTGGACGATGAAACACAGAAATTGCATCGGAATTAAATACAAAAGGCCCAATGCCGACTTAAGTACAAGAAGACAGACTCTTCCTACTGTATATGTTTTGAACGATTCCTGTGACATTAGTTATTGATTCCGATGCTTCACTTCAGCTTTACTGTATCCTTTGGACCTTTTAATTGGCGACAAAATGCAGAAATAGCTTCGGAATTAAATACAAAAGGCACAGTGCCGACTTAAGTACAAGAAGACTGACTCTTCTTACTGACTGTTTTGAACCATTCCTGTGACACTTGTTATAGATTCCGAGGCATCACTTCAGGTTTACTGTATCCCTCTGACCTCCTTATTGACGATGAAACACAGATATTGCATTGGAATTAAATAGAAAAGGCACAATGCCGACTTAAGCACAAGAAGACTGACTCTTCTTACTGACTATGTTTTGAATCATTCCTGTGACACTAGTTATAGATTCCGATGCTTCACTTCAGGTTTACTGTATCCCTTGCACCTTCTTATTGACGGTGAAACACAGATATTGCATCGGAATTAAATACAAAAGGCACAATGCCGACTTATATACAAGAAGACAGACCCTTCTTACTGTCTACGTTTTGAACCATTCCTGTGACACTAGTTATAGATTCCGATGCTTCACTTCAGGTTTACTCTATCCCTAGGACCTTCTTATTGACGATGAAACACAGAAATTGCATCGGAACTAAATACAAAAGGCACATTGCTGACTTAAGTACAAGAAGACTGACCCTTCCTACTGTCTATGTTTGAACGATTCCTGTGACACTAGTTATAGATTCCAACGCTTCACTTTAGGTTTACTGTATCCCTTGGACCTTCGTATTGCCGAAGAACACAGAAATTGCATCGGAATTAAATAGGAAAGGCACAATGCCGACTTAAGTACAAGGAGACTGACTTTTCCTACTGTCTATGTTTTGAACCATTCCTGTGACACTAGCTATAGATTCCGATGCTTCACTTCAGGTTTACTGTATCCCTCTGACCTTCTTTTTGACGATGAAACACAGAAATTGCATCGGAATTAAATACAAAAGGCACAATGTCGACTTAAGTACAAGAAGACTGACTCTTCTTACTGAATATGTTTTGAACCAATCCTGTGACACTAGTTATAGATTCCGATGCTTCACTTAAGGTTTACTCTATCCCTAGGACCTTCTTATTGACGATGAAACACAGAAATTGCATCGGAACTAAATACAAAAGGCACAATGCCGACTTAAGTACAAGAAGACTGACTCTTCCTACTGTCTATGTATGAACAATTCCTGTGACATTAGTTATAGATTCCGATGCTTCACTTCAGGTTTACTATATCCTTTGGACTTTCTTATTGGCGACGAAATACAGAAATTGCATTGGAATTAAATAGATAAGGCACATTGCCGACGTAAGTACAAGAAGACTGACCCTTCTTACTGTCTATGTTTTGAACCTTTCCTGTGACACTAGTTATAGATTCCGATGCTTCACTAAAGGTTTACTGTATCCCTTGGACCTTCTTATTGACGATGAAACACAGAAAATGCATCGGAATTAAATACAAAAGGCACAATGCCGACTTAAGTACAAGAAGATTGACTCTTCTTACTGACTGTTTTGAACCATTCCTGTGACACTAGTTATAGATTACGATGTTTCACTTCAGGTTTACTGTATCCCTCTGACCATCTTATTGACGATGAAAGACAGAAATTGCATCGGAATTAAATACAAAAGGCACAATGCCGACTTAAGTACAAGAAGACTGACCCTTCTTACTGACTATGTTTTGAACCATTCCTGTGACACTAGTTATAGATTACGATGATTCACTTCAGGTTTACTGTATCCCTTGGACCTTCTTATTGACGATGAAACACAGAAATAGCATCGGAATTAAATAGAAAAGGCACAATGCCGACTTAAGTACAAGAAGACCTACTCTTCTATCTGTCTGTGATTTGAACCATTCCTGTGACGCTAGTTACAGATTCCGATGCTTCACTTCAGGGTTACTGTATCCCTTGGACCTTCTTATTGACGATGAAACACAGATATTGCATCGGAATTAAATACATAAGGCACAATGCCGTCTTAAGTACAAGAAGACTGACTCTTCCTACTGTGTACGTTTTGAACGATTTCTGAGACTTTAGTTATTGATTCCGATGCTTCACTTCAGGTTTACTGTATCCTTTGGACCTTCTAATTGGCGACGAAATGCAGAAATAGCTTCGAAATTAAATAGAAAATGCACAATGCCGACTTAAGTACAAGAAGGCTGACTCTTCTTACTGACTGTTTTGAACCATTCCTGTGACACTTGTTATAGATTCCGATGCTTCACTTCAGGTTAACTGTATTCCTCTGACCTTCTTTTTGACGATGAAATACAGAGATTGCATCGGAATTAAATACAAAATGCACAATGCCGACCTAAGTAGAAGAAGACTGACTCTTCGTACTGACCATGTTTTGAACCATTCCTGTGACACTAGTTATAGATTACGATGATTCACTTCAGGTTTACTGTATCCCTCTGACATTCTTATTGACGATGAAACACTGAAATTGCATCGGAATTAAATACAAAAGGCACAATGCCGACTTAAGTACAAGAAGACTGACTCTTCCTACTGTCTATGTTTTGAACGATTTCTGTGACATTAGTTATTGATTCCGATGCTTCACTTCAGGTTTACTGTATCCTTTGGACCTTCTAATTGGCGACGAAATGCAGAAATAGCTTCGAAACTAAATACAAAAGGTACAATAACGACCTAAGTACAAGAAGACTGACTCTTCTTACTGACTGTTTTGAACCATTCCTGTGACACTTGTTATAGATTCCGACGCTTCACTTCAGGTTTACTGTATCCCTCTGACCTTCTTTTTAACGATGAAATACAGAAATTGCATCGGAATTAAATACAAAAGGAACAATGCCGACTTAAGTACAAGAAGACTGACTCTTCGTACTGACCTTGTTTTGAACCATTCCTGTGACAGTAGTTTTAGATTACGATGATTCACTTCAGGTTTACTGTATCCCTTGGACCTTCTTATTGACGATGAAACACAGATATTGCATCGGAATTAAAAAGAAAAGGCAGAATGCCGACTTAAGTACAAGAAGACTGACTCTTCTTACTGACTATGTTTTGAACCATTCCTGTGACACTAGTTATAGATTAAGATGCTTCACTTCAGGTTTACTCAATCCCTCTGACCTTCTTATTGCCGATGAAACACAGAAATTGAATCGGCAGTAAATAGAAAAGGCAAAATGCTGACTTAAGTACAAGAAGAGTGACTCTTCTTACTGTCTATGTTTTGAACCATTCCTGTGACACTAGTTATAGATTCCGATGCTTCACTTCAGGTTTACTGTACCCCTTGGACCTTCTTATTGACGATGAAACACAGAAATTGCATCGGAATTAAATAGAAAAGGCACAATGCCGACTTAAGTACAAGAAGACTGACACTTCTTTCTGTCTATGATATGAACCATTCCTGTGACGCTAGTTACAGATTCCAATGCTCCACTTCAGGGTTACTGTATCCCTCTGACATTCTTATTGACGATGAAACACTGAAATTGCATCGGAATTAAATACAAAAGGCACAATGCCGACTTAAGTACAAGAAGACTGACTCTTCCTACTGTCTATGTTTTGGACCATTCCTGTGACACTAGTTATAGATTCCGATGCTTCACTTCAGGTTTACTGTATCCCTTGGACCTTCTTATTGACGATGAAACACAGATTTTGCATCAGAATTAAATACAAAAGGCACAATGCCGACTTAAGTACAAGAGGACTGACTCTTCCTACTGTCTATGTTTTTAACGATTTCTGTGACATTAGTTATTGATTCCGATGCTTCACTTCAGGTTTACTGTATCCTTTGGACCTTCTAATTGGCGACGAAATGCAGAAATAGCTTCGAAACTAAATACAAAAGGTACAATAACGACTTAAGTACAAGAAGACTGACTCTTCTTACTGACTGTTTTGAACCATTCCTGTGACACTTGTTATAGATTCCGATGCTTCACTTCAGGTTTACTGTATCACTCTGACCTTCTTTTTGACGATGAAATACAGAAATTGCATCGGAATTAAATACAAAAGGAACAATGCCGACTTAAGTACAAGAAGACTGACTCTTCGTACTGACCTTGTTTTGAACCATTCCTGTGACAGTAGTTATAGATTACGATGATTCACTTCAGGTTTACTGTATCCCTTGGACCTTCTTATTGACGATGAAACACAGATATTGCATCGGAATTAAATAGAAAAGGCAGAATGCCGACTTAAGTACAAGAAGACTGACTCTTTTTACTGACTATGTTTTGAACCATTCCTGTGACACTAGTTATAGATTCCGATGCTTCACTTCAGGTTTACTCAATCCCTCTGACCTTCTTATTGACGATGAAACACAGATATTGAATCGGAAGTAAATAGAAAAGGCAAAATGCTGACTTAAGTACAAGAAGAGTGACTCTTCTTACTGTCTATGTTTTGAACCATTCCTGTGACACTAGTTATAGATTCCGATGCTTCACTTCAGGTTTACTGTACCCCTTGGACCTTCTTATTGACGATGAAACACAGAAATTGCATCGGAAATAAATAGAAAAGGCACAATGCCGACTTAAGTACAAGAAGACTGACACTTCTTTCTGTCTATGTTTTGAACCATTCCTGTGACGCTAGTTACAGATTCCAATGCTCCACTTCAGGGTTACTGTATCCCTCTGACATTCTTATTGACGATGAAACACTGAAATTGCATCGGAATTAAATAGAAAAGGCACAATGCCGACTTAAGTACAAGAAGACTGACTCTTCCTACTTTCTATGTTTTGAACCATTCCTGTGACACTAGTTATAGATTCCGATGCTTCACTTCAGGTTTAATGTATCCCTTGGACGATCTTATTGACGATGAAACACAGAAATTGCATCGGAATTATATAGAAAAGGCACAATGCCGACTTAAGTACAAGAAGACTGACTCTTCTTACTGACTATGTTTTGAACCATTCCTGTGACGCTAGTTACAGATTCCGATGCTTCACTTCAGGTTTACTGTATCCCTTGGACCTTCTTATTGACGATGAAACACAGATATTGCATCAGAGTTAAATACAAAAGGCACAATGCCGACTTAAGTACAAGAAGACTGACTCTCACTACTGTCTGTGTTTTGAACCATTCCTGTGTCACTAGTTACAGATTCCGATGCTTCACTTCAGGTTTACTCTATCCCTTGCACCTTCTTATTCAGGATGAAACGCAGATATTGCATTGGAATTAAATACAAAAGGCACAATGCCGACATAAGGACAAGAAGACTGACCCTTCTTACTGACTATGTTTTGAACCATTCCTGTGACACTAGTTATAGATTACGATGATTCACTTCAGGTTTACTGTATCCCTTGGACCATCTTATTGACGATGAAACACAGAAATTGCATCGGAATTAAATACAAAAGGCACAATGCCGACTTAAGTACAAGAAGACTGACCCTTCTTTCTGTCTATTTTTTGAACCATTCCTGTGACACTAGTTATTGATTCCGATGCTTCACTTCAGGGTTACTGTATTCCCTGCACCTTCTTATTGAGGATGAAACGCAGATATTGCATCGGAATTAAATACAAAAGGCACAATGCCGACTTAAGGACAAGAAGACTGACCCTTCTTACTGACTATGTTTTGAACCATTCCTGTGACACTAGTTATAGATTACGATGATTCACTTCAGGTTTACTGTATCCCTTGGACTTTCTTATTGACGATGAAACACAGAAATAGCATCGGAATTAAATAGAAAAGGCACAATGCCGACTTAAGTACAAGAAGACCTACTCTTCTATCTGTCTATGTTTTGAACCATTCCTGTGACGCTAGTTACAGATTCCGATGCTTCACTTCAGGGTTACTGTATCCCTTGGACCTTCTTATTGACGATGAAACGCAGATATTGCATCGGAATTAAATACATAAGGCACAATGCCGACTTAAGTACAAGAAGACTGACTCTTCCTACTGTCTACGTTTTGAACGATTTCTGAGACATTAGTTATTGATTCCGATGCTTCACTTCAGGTTTACTGTATCCTTTGGACCTAATAATTGGCGACGAAATGCAGAAATAGCTTCGAAATTAAATAGAAAATGCACAATGCCGACTTAAGTACAAGAAGGCTGACTCTTCTTACTGACTGTTTTGAACCATTCCTGTGACACTTGTTATAGATTCCGATGCTTCACTTCAGGTTAACTGTATCCCTCTGACCTTCTTTTTGACGATGAAATACAGAGATTGCATCGGAATTAAATACAAAATGCACAATGCCGACCTAAGTAGAAGAAGACTGACTCTTCGTACTGACCATGCTTTGAACCATTCCTGTGACACTAGTTATAGATTACGATGATTCACTTCAGGTTTACTGTATCCCTCTGACATTCTTATTGACGATGAAACACTGAAATTGCATCGGAATTAAATACAAAAGGCACAATGCCGACTTAAGTACAAGAAGACTGACTCTTCCTACTGTCTATGTTTTGGACCATTCCTGTGACACTAGTTATTGATTCCGATGCTTCACTTCAGGTTTACTGTATCCCTCTGACCTTCTAATTGACGATGAGACACAGAAATTGCAACGGAATTAAATACAAAAGGCACAATGCCGACTTAAGTACAAGAAGACTGACTCTTACTACTGTCTGTGTTTTGAACCATTCCTGTGTCACTAGTTACAGATTCCGATGCTTCACTTCAGGTTTACTGTATCCCTTGCACCTTCTTATTCAGGATGAAACGCAGATATTGCATCGGAATTAAATACAAAAGGCACAATGCCGACATAAGGACAAGAAGACTGCCCCTTCTTACTGACTATGTTTTGAACCATTCCTGTGACACTAGTTATAGATTACGATGATTCACTTCAGGTTTACTGTATCCCTTGGACCATCCTATTGACGATGAAACACAGAAATAGCGTCGGAATTAAATAGAAAAGGCACAATGCCGACTTAAGTACAAGAAGACCTACTCTTCTATCTGTCTATGTTTTGAACCATTCCTGTGACGCTAGTTACAGATTCCGATGCTTCACTTCAGGGTTACTGTATCCCTTGGACCTTCTTATTGACGATGAAACACAGATATTGCATCGGAATTAAATACATAAGGCATAATGCCGACTTAAGTACAAGAAGACTGACTCTTCCTACTGTCTACGTTTTGAACGATTTCTGAGACATTAGTTATTGATTCCGATGCTTCACTTCAGGTTTACTGTATCCTTTGGACCTTCTAATTGGCGACGAAATGCAGAAATAGCTTCGAAATTAAATACAAAAGGCACAATGCCGACTTAAGTACAAGAAGGCTGACTCTTCTTACTGACTGTTTTGAACCATTCCTGTGACACTTGTTATAGATTCCGATGCTTCACTTCAGGTTAACTGTATCCCTCTGACCTTCTTTTTGACGATGATATACAGAGATTGCATCGGAATTAAATACAAAATGCACATTGCCGACCTAAGTACAAGAAGACTGACTCTTCGTACTGACCATGTTTTGAACCATTCCTGTGACACTAGTTATAGATTACGATGATTCACTTCAGGTTTACTGTATCCCTCTGACATTCTTATTGACGATGAAACACTGAAATTGCATCGGAATTAAATACAAAAGGCACAATGCCGACTTAAGTAGAAGAAGACTGACTCTTCCTACTGTCTATGTTTTGAACCATTCCTGTGACACTAGTTATAGATTCCGATGCTTCACTTCAGGTTTACTGTATCCCTTGGACGTTCTTATTGACGATGAAACACAGAAATTGCATCGGAATTAAATAGAAGAGGCACAATGCCGATTTAAGTACAAGAAGACTGACTCAACTTACTGACTATGGTTTGAACCATTCCTGTGACGCTAGTTACAGATTCCGATGCTTCACTTCAGGTTTACTGTATCCCTTGGACCTTCTTATTGACGATGAAACACAGATATTGCATCAGAATTAAATACAAAAGGCTTAATGCCGACTTAAGTACAAGAAGACTGACTCTTCCTACTGTCTATGTTTTGAACGATTTCTGTGACATTAGTTATTGATTCCGATTCTTCACTTCAGGTTTACTGTATTTTTTGGAACTTCTAATTGGCGACGAAATGCAGAAATAGCTTCGAAACTAAATACAAAAGGCACAATGCCGACTTAAGTACAAGAAGACTGACTCTTCTTACTGACTGTTTTGAACCATTCCTGTGACACTTGTTGTAGATTCCGATGCTTCACTTCAGGTTTACTGTATCCCTCTGACCTTCCTTTTGACGATGAAATACAGAAATTGCATCGGAATTAAATACAAAAGGCACAATGCCGACTTAAGTACAAGAAGACTGACTCTTCCTACTGTCTATGTTTTGAACCATTCCTGTGACATTAGTTATAGATTCCGATGCTTCACTTCAGGTTTACTGTATCCCTTGGACGTTCTTATTGACGATGAAACACAGAAATTGCATCGGAATTAAATAGAAAAGGCACAATGCCGACTTAAGTACAAGAAGACTGACTCATCTTACTGACTATGGTTTGAACCATTCCTGTGACGCTAGTTAAGATTCCGATGCTTCACTTCAGGTTTACTGTATCCCTTGGACCTTCTTATTGACGATGAAACACAGAAATTGCATCGGAATTAAATAGAAAAGGCACAATGCCGACTTAAGTACAAGAAGACTGACTCATCTTACTGACTATGGTTTGAACCATTCCTGTGACGCTAGTTACAGATTCCGATGCTTCACTTCAGGTTTACTGTATCCCTTGGACCTTCTTATTGACGATGAAACACAGATATTGCATCAGAATTAAATACAAAAGGCACAATGCCGACTTAAGTACAAGAAGACTGACACTTACTACTGTCTGTGTTTTGAACCATTCCTGTGTCACTAGTTACAGATTCCGATGCTTCACTTCAGGTTTACTGTATCCCTTGCACCTTCTTATTCAGGATGAAACGCAGATATTGCATCGGAATTAAATACAAAAGGCACAATGCCGACTTAAGGACAAAAAGACTGACCCTTCTTACTGACTATGTTTTGAACCATTCCTGTGACACTAGTTATAGATTACGATGATTCACTTCAGGTTTACTGTATCCCTTGGACCTTCTTATTGACGATGAAACACAGAAATAGCATCGGAATTAAATAGAAAAGGCACAATGCCGACTTAAGTACAAGAAGACCTACTCTTCTATCTGTCTATGTTTTGAACCATTCCTGTGACGCTAGTTACAGATTCCGATGCTTCACTTCAGGGTTACTGTATCCCTTGGACCTTCTTATTGACGATGAAACACAGATATTGCATCGGAATTAAATACATAAGGCACAATGCCGAATTAAGTACAAGAAGACTGACTCTTCCTACTGTCTATGTTTTGAACGATTTCTGTGACATTAGTTATTGATTCCGATGCTTCACTTCGGGTTTACTGTATCCTTTGGACCTTCTAATTGGCGACGAAATGCAGAAATAGCTTCGAAACTAAATACAAAAGGTACAATAACGACTTAAGTACAAGAAGACTGACTCTTCTTACTGACTGTTTTGAACCATTCCTGTGACACTAGTTATAGATTCCGATGCTTCACTTCAGGTTTACTCAATCCCTCTGACATTCTTATTGACGATGAAACACAGAAATTGAATCGGAAGTAAACAGAAAAGGCAAAATGCTGACTTAAGTACAAGAAGAGTAACTCTTCTTACTGTCTATGTTTTGAACCATTCCTGTGCCACTAGTTATAGATTCCGATGCTTCACTTCAGGTTTACTGTACCCCTTGGACCTTCTTATTGACGATGAAACACAGAAATTGCATCGGAATTAAATAGAAAAGGCACAATGCCGACTTAAGTACAAGAAGACTGACACTTCTTTCTGTCTATGTTTTGAACCATTCCTGTGACGCTAGTTACAGATTCCAATGCTCCACTTCAGGGTTACTGTATCCCTCTGACATTCTTATTGACGACGAAACACTGAAATTGCATCGGAATTAAATAGAAAAGGCACAATGCCGACTTAAGTACAAGAAGACTGACTCTTCCTACTGTCTATGTTTTGAACCATTCCTGTGACACTAGTTATAGATTCCGATGCTTCACTTCAGGTTTAATGTATCCCTTGGACGATCTTAATGACGATGAAACACAGAAATTGCATCGGAATTAAATAGAAAAGGCACAATGCCGACTTAAGTACAAGTAGACTGACTCTTCTTACTGACTATGTTTTGAACCATTCCTGTGACGCTAGTTACAGATTCCGATGCTTCACTTCAGGTTTACTGTATCCCTTGGACCTTCTTATTGACGATGAAACACAGATATTGCATCAGAGTTAAATACAAAAGGCACAATGCCGACTTAATTACAAGAAGACTGACTCTTACCACTGTCTGTGTTTTGAACCATTCCTGTGTCACTAGTTTCAGATTCCGATGCTTCACTTCAGGTTTACTGTATCCCTTGCACCTTCTTATTCAGGATGAAACGCAGATATTGCATCGGAATTAAATAAAAATGGCACAATGCCGACTTAAGGACAAGAAGATTGACCCTTCTTACTGACTATGTTTTGAACCATTCCTGTGACACTAGTTATAGATTACGATGATTCACTTCAGGTTTACTGTATCCCTTGGACCTTCTTATTGACGATGAAACACAGAAATAGCATCGGAATTAAATAGAAAAGGCACAATGCCGACCTAAGTACAAGAAGACCTACTCTTCTATCTGTCTATGTTTTGAACCATTCCTGTGACGCTAGTTACAGATTCCGATGCTTCACTTCAGGGTTACTGTATCCCTTGGACCTTCTTATTGACGATGAAACACAGATATTGCATCGGAATTAAATACATAAGGCACAATGCCGACTTAAGTACAAGAAGACTTACTCTTCCTACTGTCTACGTGTTGAACGATTTCTGAGACATTAGTTATTGATTCCGATGCTTCACTTCAGGTTTACTGTATCCTTTGGACCTTCTAATTGGCGACGAAATGCAGAAATGGCTTCGAAATTAAATACAAAAGGCACAATGCCGACTTAAGTACAAGAAGGCTGACTCTTCTTACTGACTGTTTTGAACCATTCCTGTGACACTTGTTATAGATTCCGATGCTTCACTTCAGGTTAACTGTTTCCCTCTGACCTTCTTTTTGACGATGAAATACAGAGATTGCATCGGAATTAAATACAAAATGCACAATGCCGACCTAAGTACAAGAAGACTGACTCTTCGTACTGACCATGTTTTGAACCATTCCTGTGACACTAGTTATAGTTTACGATGATTCACTTCAGGTTTACTGTATCCCTCTGACATTCTTATTGACGATGAAACACTGAAATTGCATCGGAATTAAATACAAAAGGCACAATGCCGACTTAAGTACAAGAAGACTGACTCTTCCTACTGTCTATGTTTTGAACCATTCCTGTGACACTAGTTATAGATTCCGATGCTTCACTTCAGGTTTACTGTATCCCTTGGACGTTCTTATTGACGATGAAACACAGAAATTGCATCGGAATTAAATAGAAAAGGCACAATGCCGACTTAAGTACAAGAAGACTGACTCTTCTCACTGACTATGGTTTGAACCATTCCTGTGACGCTAGTTACAGATTCCGATGCTTCACTTCAGGTTTACTGTATCCCTTGGACCTTCTTATTGACGATGAAACACAGATATTGCATCAGAATTAAATACAAAAGGCACAATGCCGACTGAAGTACAAGAAGACTGACTCTTACTACTGTCTGTGTTTTGAACCATTCCTGTGTCACTAGTTACAGATTCCGATGCTTCACTTCAGGTTTACTGTATCCCTTGCACCTTCTTATTCAGGATGAAACGCAGATATTGCATCGGAATTAAATACAAAAGGCACAATGCCGACTTAAGGACAAGAAGACTGACCCTTCTTACTGACTATGCTTTGAACCATTCCTGTGACACTAGTTATAGATTACGATGATTCACTTCAGGTTTACTGCATCCCTTGGACCTTCTTATTGACGATGAAACACAGAAATAGCATCGGAATTAAATAGAAAAGTACAATGCCGACTTAAGTACAAGAAGACCTACTCTTCTATCTGTCTATGTTTTGAACCATTCCTGTGACGCTAGTTACAGATTCCGATGCTTCACTTCAGGGTTACTGTATCCCTTGGACCTTCTTATTAACGATGAAACACAGATATTGCATCGGAATTAAATACATAAGGCACAATTCCGACTTAAGTACAAGAAGACTGACTCTTCCTACTGTCTATGTTTTGAACGATTTCTGTGACATTAGTTATTATTTCCGATGCTTCACTTCGGGTTTACTGTATCCTTTGGACCTTCTAATTGGCGACGAAATGCAGAAATAGCTTCGAAACTAAATACAAAAGGTACAATAACGACTTAAGTACAAGAAGACTGACTCTTCGTACTGACTGTTTTGAACCATTCCTGTGACACTAGTTATAGATTCCGATGCTTCACTTCAGGTTTACTCAATCCCTCTGACATTCTTATTGACGATGAAACACAGAAATTGGACCGGAAGTAAATAGAAAAGGCAAAATGCTGACTTAAGTACAAGAAGAGTAACTCTTCTTACTGTCTGTGTTTTGAACCATTCCTGTGACACTAGTTATAGATTCCGATGCTTCACTTCAGGTTTACTGTACCCCTTGGACCTTCTTATTGACGATGAAACACAGAAATTGCATCGGAATTAAATAGAAAAGGCACAATGCCGACTTAAGTACAAGAAGACTGACACTTCTTTCTGTCTATGTTTTGAACCATTCCTGTGACGCTAGTTACAGATTACAATGCTCCACTTCAGGGTTACTGTATCCCTGTGACATTCTTATTGACGATGAAACACTGAAATTGCATCGGAATTAAATAGAAAAGGCACAATGCCGACTTAAGTACAAGACGACTGACTCTTCCTACTGTCTACGTGTTGAACGATTTCTGAGACATTAGTTATTGATTCCGATGCTTCACTTCAGGTTTACTGTATCCTTTGGACCTTCTAATTGGCGACGAAATGCAGAAATAGCTTCGAAATTAAATACAAAAAGCACAATGCCGACTTAAGTACAAGAAGGCTGACTCTTCTTACTGACTGTTTTGAACCATTCCTGTGACACTTGTTATAGATTCCGATGCTTCACTTCAGGTTAACTGTATCCCTCTGACCTTCTTTTTGACGATGAAATACAGAGATTGCATCGGAAATAAATACAAAATGCACAATGCCGACCTAAGTACAAGAAGACTGACTCTTCGTACTGACCATGTTTTGAACCATTCCTGTGACACTAGTTATAGGTTACGATGATTCACTTCAGGTTTACTGTATCCCTCTGACATTCTTATTGACGATGAAACACTGAAATTGCATCGGAATTAAATACAAAAGGCACAATGCCGACTTAAGTACAAGAAGACTGACTCATCTTACTGACTATGTTTTGAACGATTTCTGTGACATTAGTTATTGATTCCGATGCTTCACTTCAGGTTTACTGTATCCTTTGGAACTTCTAATTGGCGACGAAATGCAGAAATAGCTTCGAAACTAAATACAAAAGGCACAATGCCGACTTAAGTACAAGAAGACTGACTCTTCTTACTGACTGTTTTGAACCATTCCTGTGACACTTGTTATAGATTCCGATGCTTCACTTCAGGTTTACTGTATCCCTCTGACCTTCTTTTTGACGATGAAATACAGAAATTGCATCGGAATTAAATACAAAATTCACAATGCCGACTTAAGTACAAGAAGACTGACTCTTCGTACTGACCATGTTTTGAACCATTCCTGCGACACTAGTTATAGATTACGATGATTCACATCAGGTTTACTGTATCCCTTGGACCTTCTTATTGACGATGAAACACAGATATTGCATCGGAATTAAATAGAAAAGGCACAATGCGGACTTAAGTACAAGAAGACTGACTCTTCTTACCGACTATGATTTAAACCATTCCTGTGACACTAGTTATAGATTCCGATGCTTCACTTCAGGTTTACTCAATCCCTCTGACCTTCTTATTGACGATGAAACACAGAAATTGCATCGGAAGTAAATAGAAAATTCACAATGCTGACTTAAGTACAAGAAGACTGACTCTTCTTACTGTCTATGTTTTGAACCATTCCTGTGACACTAGTTATAGATTCCGATGCTTCACTTCAGGTTTACTGTATCCCTTGGACCATCTTATTGACGATGAAACACAGAAATTGCATCGGAATTAAATAGAAAAGGCACAATGCCGACTTAAGTACAAGAAGACTGACTCTTCTTACTGACTATGTTTTGAACCATTCCTGTGACGCTAGTTACAGATTCCGATGCTTCACTTCAGGTTTACTGTATCCCTTGGACCTTCTTATTGACGATGAAACATATTGCATCAGAATTAAATACAAAAGGCACAATGCCGACTTAAGTACTAGAAGACTGACTCTTACTACTGTCTGTGTTTTGAACCATTCCTGTGTCACTAGTTACAGATTCCGATGCTTCACTTCAGGTTTACTGTATCCTTTGGACCGTCTAATGGGCGACGAAATGCAGAAAAAGCTTCGGAATTAAATACAAAAGGCACAATGCCGACTTAAGTACAAGAAGACTGACTCTTCCTACTGTCTATGATTTGAACGATTCCTGTGACATTAATTATAGATTCCGATGATTCACTTCAGGTTTACTGTATCATATGGACTTTCTTATTGACGATGAAACACAGAAAGTGCATCGGAATTAAATACAAAAGGCACAATGCCGACTTAAGTACAAGAAGACTGACCCTTCTTAATGTCTATGCTTTGAAAAATTTCTGTGACACTAGTTATAGATACAGATGCTTCACTTCTGGTTTACTGTATCCCTCTGACCTTCTTATTGACCATGAAGCACAGAAATAGCATCGGTATTAAATACAAATGGCACAATGCCGACTTAAGTACAAGAAGACTGACTCTTCTTACTGACCATGTTTGGAACCATTCCTGTGACACTATAGATTACGATGATTCACTTCAGGTTTACTGTATCCCTCTCACATTCTTATTGACGATGAAACACTGAAATTGCATCGGAATTAAATACAAAAGGCACAATGCCGACTTAAGTACAAGAAGACTGACTCTTCCTACTGTCTATGTTTTGAACCATTCCTATGACACTAGTTATAGATTCCGATGCTTCACTTCAGGTTTACTGTATCCCTTGGACGTTCTTATTGACGATGAAACACAGAAATTGCATCGGAATTAAATAGAAAAGGCACAATGCCGACTTAAGTACAAGAAGACTGACTCTTCTCACTGACTATGGTTTGAACCATTCCTGTGACGCTAGTTACAGATTCCGATGCTTCACTTCAGGGTTACTGTATCCCTTGGACCTTCTTATTGACGATGAAACACAGATATTGCATCGGAATTAAATACATAAGGCACAATGCCGAATTAAGTACAAGAAGACTGACTCTTCCTACTGTCTATGTTTTGAACGATTTCTGTGACATTAGTTATTGATTCCGATGCTTCACTTCGGGTTTACTGTATCCTTTGGACCTTCTAATTGGCGACGAAATGCAGAAATAGCTTCGAAACTAAATACAAAAGGTACAATAACGACTTAAGTACAAGAAGACTGACTCTTCTTACTGACTGTTTTGAACCATTCCTGTGACACTAGTTATAGATTCCGATGCTTCACTTCAGGTTTACTCAATCCCTCTGACATTCTTATTGACGATGAAACACAGAAATTGAATCGGAAGTAAACAGAAAAGGCAAAATGCTGACTTAAGTACAAGAAGAGTAACTCTTCTTACTCTCTATGTTTTGAACCATTCCTGTGACACTAGTTATAGATTCCGATGCTTCACTTCAGGTTTACTGTACCCCTTGGACCTTCTTATTGACGATGAAACACAGAAATTGCATCGGAATTAAATAGAAAAGGCACAATGCCGACTTAAGTACAAGAAGACTGACACTTCTTTCTGTCTATGTTTTGAACCATTCCTGTGACGCTAGTTACAGATTCCAATGCTCCACTTCAGGGTTACTGTATCCCTCTGACATTCTTATTGACGACGAAACACTGAATTTGCATCGGAATTAAATAGAAAAGGCACAATGCCGACTTAAGTACAAGAAGACTGACTCTTCCTACTGTCTATGTTTTGAACCATTCCTGTGACACTAGTTATAGATTCCGATGCTTCACTTCAGGTTTAATGTATCCCTTGGACGATCTTAATGACGATGAAACACAGAAATTGCATCGGAATTAAATAGAAAAGGCACAATGCCGACTTAAGTACAAGTAGACTGACTCTTCTTACTGACTATGTTTTGAACCATTCCTGTGACGCTAGTTACAGATTCCGATGCTTCACTTCAGGTTTACTGTATCCCTTGGACCTTTTTATTGACGATGAAACACAGATATTGCATCAGAGTTAAATACAAAAGGCACAATGTCGACTTAATTACAAGAAGACTGACTCTTACCACTGTCTGTGTTTTGAACCATTCCTGTGTCACTAGTTTCAGATTCCGATGCTTCACTTCAGGTTTACTGTATCCCTTGCACCTTCTTATTCAGGATGAAACGCAGATATTGCATCGGAATTAAATAAAAATGGCACAATGCCGACTTAAGGACAAGAAGATTGACCCTTCTTACTGACTATGTTTTCAACCATTCCTGTGACACTAGTTATAGATTACGATGATTCACTTCAGGTTTACTGTATCCCTTGGACCTTCTTATTGACGATGAAACACAGAAATAGCATCGGAATTAAATAGAAAAGGCACAATGCCGACATAAGTACAAGAAGACCTACTCTTCTATCTGTCTATGTTTTGAACCATTCCTGTGACGCTAGTTACAGATTCCGATGCTTCACTTCAGGGTTACTGTATCCCTTGGACCTTCTTATTGACGATGAAACACAGATATTGCATCGGAATTAAATACATAAGGCACAATGCCGACTTAAGTACAAGAAGACTTACTCTTCCTACTGTCTACGTTTTGAACGATTTCTGAGACATTAGTTATTGATTCCGATGCTTCACTTCAGGTTTACTGTATCCTTTGGACCTTCTAATTGGCGACGAAATGCAGAAATGGCTTCGAAATTAAATACAAAAGGCACAATGCCGACTTAAGTACAAGAAGGCTGACTCTTCTTACTGACTGTTTTGAACCATTCCTGTTGCACTTGTTATAGATTCCGATGCTTCACTTCAGGTTAACTGTATCCCTCTGACCTTCTTTTTGACGATGAAATACAGAGATTGCATCGGAATTAAATACAAAATGCACAATGCCGACCTAAGTACAAGAAGACTGACTCTTCGTACTGACCATGTTTTGAACCATTCCTGTGACACTAGTTATAGTTTACGATGATTCACTTCAGGTTTACTGTATCCCTCTGACATTCTTATTGACGATGAAACACTGAAATTGCATCGGAATTAAATACAAAAGGCACAATGCCGACTTAAGTACAAGAAGACTGACTCTTCCTACTGTCTATGTTTTGAACCATTCCTGTGACACTAGTTATAGATTCCGATGCTTCACTTCAGGTTTACTGTATCCCTTGGACGTTCTTATTGACGATGAAACACAGAAATTGCATCGGAATTAAATAGAAAAGGCACAATGCCGACTTAAGTACAAGAAGACTGACTCTTCTCACTGACTATGGTTTGAACCATTCCTGTGACGCTAGTTACAGATTCCGATGCTTCACTTCAGGTTTACTGTATCCCTTGGACCTTCTTATTGACGATGAAACACAGATATTGCATCAGAATTAAATACAAAAGGCACAATGCCGACTGAAGTACAAGAAGACTGACTCTTACTACTGTCTGTGTTTTGAACCATTCCTGTGTCACTAGTTACAGATTCCGATGCTTCACTTCAGGTTTACTGTATCCCTTGCACCTTCTTATTCAGGATGAAACGCAGATATTGCATCGGAATTAAATAGAAAAGGCACAATGCCGACTTAAGGACAAGAAGACTGACCCTTCTTACTGACTATGCTTTGAACCATTCCTGTGACACTAGTTATAGATTACGATGATTCACTTCAGGTTTACTGCATCCCTTGGACCTTCTTATTGACGATGAAACACAGAAATAGCATCGGAATTAAATAGAAAAGGTACAATGCCGACTTAAGTACAAGAAGACCTACTCTTCTATCTGTCTATGTTTTGAACCATTCCTGTGACGCAAGTTACAGATTCCGATGCTTCACTTCAGGGTTACTGTATCCCTTGGACCTTCTTATTAACGATGAAACACAGATATTGCATCGGAATTAAATACATAAGGCACAATTCCGACTTAAGTACAAGAAGACTGACTCTTCCTACTGTCTATGTTTTGAACGATTTCTGTGACATTAGTTATTGATTCCGATGCTTCACTTCGGGTTTACTGTATCCTTTGGACCTTCTAATTGGCGACGAAATGCAGAAATAGCTTCGAAACTAAATACAAAAGGTACAATAACGACTTAAGTACAAGAAGACTGACTCTTCGTACTGACTGTTTTGAACCATTCCTGTGACACTAGTTATAGATTCCGATGCTTCACTTCAGGTTTACTCAATCCCTCTGACATTCTTATTGACGATGAAACACAGAAATTGGACCGGAAGTAAATAGAAAAGGCAAAATGCTGACTTAAGTACAAGAAGAGTAACTCTTCTTACTGTCTGTGTTTTGAACCATTCCTGTGACACTAGTTATAGATTCCGATGATTCACTTCAGGTTTACTGTACCCCTTGGACCTTCTTATTGACGATGAAACACAGAAATTGCATCGGAATTAAATAGAAAAGGCACAATGCCGACTTAAGTACAAGAAGACTGACACTTCTTTCTGTCTATGTTTTGAACCATTCCTGTGACGCTAGTTACAGATTACAATGCTCCACTTCAGGGTTACTGTATCCCTCTGACATTCTTATTGACGATGAAACACTGAAATTGCATCGGAATTAAATAGAAAAGGCACAATGCCGACTTAAGTACAAGACGACTGACTCTTCCTACTGTCTACGTGTTGAACGATTTCTGAGACATTAGTTATTGATTCCGATGCTTCACTTCAGGTTTACTGTATCCTTTGGACCTTCTAATTGGCGACGAAATGCAGAAATAGCTTCGAAATTAAATACAAAAAGCACAATGCCGACTTAAGTACAAGAAGGCTGACTCTTCTTACTGACTGTTTTGAACCATTCCTGTGACACTTGTTATAGATTCCGATGCTTCACTTCAGGTTAACTGTATCCCTCTGACCTTCTTTTTGACGATGAAATACAGAGATTGCATCGGAAATAAATACAAAATGCACAATGCCGACCTAAGTACAAGAAGACTGACTCTTCGTACTGACCATGTTTTGAACCATTCCTGTGACACTAGTTATAGGTTACGATGATTCACTTCAGGTTTACTGTATCCCTCTGACATTCTTATTGACGATGAAACACTGAAATTGCATCGGAATTAAATACAAAAGGCACAATGCCGACTTAAGTACAAGAAGACTGACTCATCTTACTGACTATGTTTTGAACGATTTCTGTGACATTAGTTATTGATTCCGATGCTTCACTTCAGGTTTACTGTATCCTTTGGAACTTCTAATTGGCGACGAAATGCAGAAATAGCTTCGAAACTAAATACAAAAGGCACAATGCCGACTTAAGTACAAGAAGACTGACTCTTCTTACTGACTGTTTTGAACCATTCCTGTGACACTTGTTATAGATTCCGATGCTTCACTTCAGGTTTACTGTATCCCTCTGACCTTCTTTTTGACGATGAAATACAGAAATTGCATCGGAATTAAATACAAAATTCACAATGCCGACTTAAGTACAAGAAGACTGACTCTTCGTACTGACCATGTTTTGAACCATTCCTGCGACACTGGTTGTAGATTACGATGCTTCACTTCAGGTTTACTGTATCCCTTGCACCTTCTTATTCAGGATGAAACGCAGATATTGCATCGGAATTAAATAAAAATGGCACAATGCCGACTTAAGGACAAGAAGATTGACCCTTCTTACTGACTATGTTTTCAACCATTCCTGTGACACTAGTTATAGATTACGATGATTCACTTCAGGTTTACTGTATCCCTTGGACCTTCTTATTGACGATGAAACACAGAAATAGCATCGGAATTAAATAGAAAAGGCACAATGCCGACATAAGTACAAGAAGACCTACTCTTCTATCTGTCTATGTTTTGAACCATTCCTGTGACGCTAGTTACAGATTCCGATGCTTCACTTCAGGGTTACTGTATCCCTTGGACCTTCTTATTGACGATGAAACACAGATATTGCATCGGAATTAAATACATAAGGCACAATGCCGACTTAAGTACAAGAAGACTTACTCTTCCTACTGTCTACGTTTTGAACGATTTCTGAGACATTAGTTATTGATTCCGATGCTTCACTTCAGGTTTACTGTATCCTTTGGACCTTCTAATTGGCGACGAAATGCAGAAATGGCTTCGAAATTAAATACAAAAGGCACAATGCCGACTTAAGTACAAGAAGGCTGACTCTTCTTACTGACTGTTTTGAACCATTCCTGTTGCACTTGTTATAGATTCCGATGCTTCACTTCAGGTTAACTGTATCCCTCTGACCTTCTTTTTGACGATGAAATACAGAGATTGCATCGGAATTAAATACAAAATGCACAATGCCGACCTAAGTACAAGAAGACTGACTCTTCGTACTGACCATGTTTTGAACCATTCCTGTGACACTAGTTATAGTTTACGATGATTCACTTCAGGTTTACTGTATCCCTCTGACATTCTTATTGACGATGAAACACTGAAATTGCATCGGAATTAAATACAAAAGGCACAATGCCGACTTAAGTACAAGAAGACTGACTCTTCCTACTGTCTATGTTTTGAACCATTCCTGTGACACTAGTTATAGATTCCGATGCTTCACTTCAGGTTTACTGTATCCCTTGGACGTTCTTATTGACGATGAAACACAGAAATTGCATCGGAATTAAATAGAAAAGGCACAATGCCGACTTAAGTACAAGAAGACTGACTCTTCTCACTGACTATGGTTTGAACCATTCCTGTGACGCTAGTTACAGATTCCGATGCTTCACTTCAGGTTTACTGTATCCCTTGGACCTTCTTATTGACGATGAAACACAGATATTGCATCAGAATTAAATACAAAAGGCACAATGCCGACTGAAGTACAAGAAGACTGACTCTTACTACTGTCTGTGTTTTGAACCATTCCTGTGTCACTAGTTACAGATTCCGATGCTTCACTTCAGGTTTACTGTATCCCTTGCACCTTCTTATTCAGGATGAAACGCAGATATTGCATCGGAATTAAATAGAAAAGGCACAATGCCGACTTAAGGACAAGAAGACTGACCCTTCTTACTGACTATGCTTTGAACCATTCCTGTGACACTAGTTATAGATTACGATGATTCACTTCAGGTTTACTGCATCCCTTGGACCTTCTTATTGACGATGAAACACAGAAATAGCATCGGAATTAAATAGAAAAGGTACAATGCCGACTTAAGTACAAGAAGACCTACTCTTCTATCTGTCTATGTTTTGAACCATTCCTGTGACGCAAGTTACAGATTCCGATGCTTCACTTCAGGGTTACTGTATCCCTTGGACCTTCTTATTAACGATGAAACACAGATATTGCATCGGAATTAAATACATAAGGCACAATTCCGACTTAAGTACAAGAAGACTGACTCTTCCTACTGTCTATGTTTTGAACGATTTCTGTGACATTAGTTATTGATTCCGATGCTTCACTTCGGGTTTACTGTATCCTTTGGACCTTCTAATTGGCGACGAAATGCAGAAATAGCTTCGAAACTAAATACAAAAGGTACAATAACGACTTAAGTACAAGAAGACTGACTCTTCGTACTGACTGTTTTGAACCATTCCTGTGACACTAGTTATAGATTCCGATGCTTCACTTCAGGTTTACTCAATCCCTCTGACATTCTTATTGACGATGAAACACAGAAATTGGACCGGAAGTAAATAGAAAAGGCAAAATGCTGACTTAAGTACAAGAAGAGTAACTCTTCTTACTGTCTGTGTTTTGAACCATTCCTGTGACACTAGTTATAGATTCCGATGCTTCACTTCAGGTTTACTGTACCCCTTGGACCTTCTTATTGACGATGAAACACAGAAATTGCATCGGAATTAAATAGAAAAGGCACAATGCCGACTTAAGTACAAGAAGACTGACACTTCTTTCTGTCTATGTTTTGAACCATTCCTGTGACGCTAGTTACAGATTACAATGCTCCACTTCAGGGTTACTGTATCCCTCTGACATTCTTATTGACGATGAAACACTGAAATTGCATCGGAATTAAATAGAAAAGGCACAATGCCGACTTAAGTACAAGACGACTGACTCTTCCTACTGTCTACGTGTTGAACGATTTCTGAGACATTAGTTATTGATTCCGATGCTTCACTTCAGGTTTACTGTATCCTTTGGACCTTCTAATTGGCGACGAAATGCAGAAATAGCTTCGAAATTAAATACAAAAAGCACAATGCCGACTTAAGTACAAGAAGGCTGACTCTTCTTACTGACTGTTTTGAACCATTCCTGTGACACTTGTTATAGATTCCGATGCTTCACTTCAGGTTAACTGTATCCCTCTGACCTTCTTTTTGACGATGAAATACAGAGATTGCATCGGAAATAAATACAAAATGCACAATGCCGACCTAAGTACAAGAAGACTGACTCTTCGTACTGACCATGTTTTGAACCATTCCTGTGACACTAGTTATAGGTTACGATGATTCACTTCAGGTTTACTGTATCCCTCTGACATTCTTATTGACGATGAAACACTGAAATTGCATCGGAATTAAATACAAAAGGCACAATGCCGACTTAAGTACAAGAAGACTGACTCATCTTACTGACTATGTTTTGAACGATTTCTGTGACGTTAGTTATTGATTCCGATGCTTCACTTCAGGTTTACTGTATCCTTTGGAACTTCTAATTGGCGACGAAATGCAGAAATAGCTTCGAAACTAAATACAAAAGGCACAATGCCGACTTAAGTACAAGAAGACTGACTCTTCTTACTGACTGTTTTGAACCATTCCTGTGACACTTGTTATAGATTCCGATGCTTCACTTCAGGTTTACTGTATCCCTCTGACCTTCTTTTTGACGATGAAATACAGAAATTGCATCGGAATTAAATACAAAATTCACAATGCCGACTTAAGTACAAGAAGACTGACTCTTCGTACTGACCATGTTTTGAACCATTCCTGCGACACTAGTTGTAGATTACGATGATTCACATCAGGTTTACTGTATCCCTTGGACCTTCTTATTGACGATGAAACACAGATATTGCATCGGAATTAAATAGAAAAGGCACAATGCGGACTTAAGTACAAGAAGACTGACTCTTCTTACCGACTATGATTTAAACCATTCCTGTGACACTAGTTATAGATTCCGATGCTTCACTTCAGGTTTACTCAATCCCTCTGACCTTCTTATTGACGATGAAACACAGAAATTGCATCGGAAGTAAATAGAAAATTCACAATGCTGACTTAAGTACAAGAAGACTGACTCATCTTACTGTCTATGTTTTGAACCATTCCTGTGACACTAGTTATAGATTCCGATGCTTCACTTCAGGTTTACTGTATCCCTTGGACCATCTTATTGACGATGAAACACAGAAATTGCATCGGAATTAAATAGAAAAGGCACAATGCCGACTTAAGTACAAGAAGACTGACTCTTCTTACTGACTATGTTTTGAACCATTCCTGTGACGCTAGTTACAGATTCCGATGCTTCACTTCAGGTTTACTGTATCCCTTGGACCTTCTTATTGACGATGAAACATATTGCATCAGAATTAAATACAAAAGGCACAATGCCGACTTAAGTACAAGAAGACTGACTCTTACTACTGTCTGTGTTTTGAACCATTCCTGTGTCACTAGTTACAGATTCCGATGCTTCACTTCAGGTTTACTGTATCCTTTGGACCGTCTAATGGGCGACGAAATGCAGAATAAGCTTCGGAATTAAATACAAAAGGCACAATGCCGACTTAAGTACAAGAAGACTGACTCTTCCTACTGTCTATGATTTGAACGATTCCTGTGACATTAATTATAGATTCCGATGATTCACTTCAGGTTTACTGTATCATATGGACTTTCTTATTGACGATGAAACACAGAAAGTGCATCGGAATTAAATACAAAAGGCACAATGCCGACTTAAGTACAAGAAGACTGACCCTTCTTAATGTCTATGCTTTGAAAAATTTCTGTGACACTAGTTATAGATACAGATGCTTCACTTCTGGTTTACTGTATCCCTCTGACCTTCTTATTGACCATGAAGCACAGAAATAGCATCGGTATTAAATACAACTGGCACAATGCCGACTTAAGTACAAGAAGACTGACTCTTCTTACTGACCATGTTTGGAACCATTCCTGTGACACTATAGATTACGATGATTCACTTCAGGTTTACTGTATCCCTCTCACATTCTTATTGACGATGAAACACTGAAATTGCATCGGAATTAAATACAAAAGGCACAATGCCGACTTAAGTACAAGAAGACTGACTCTTCCTACTGTCTATGTTTTGAACCATTCCTATGACACTAGTTATAGATTCCGATGCTTCACTTCAGGTTTACTGTATCCCTTGGACGTTCTTATTGACGATGAAACACAGAAATTGCATCGGAATTAAATAGAAAAGGCACAATGCCGACTTAAGTACAAGAAGACTGACTCTTCTCACTGACTATGGTTTGAACCATTCCTGTGACGCTAGTTACAGATTCCGATGCTTCACTTCAGGTTTACTGTATCCCTTGGACCTTCTTATTGACGATGAAACACAGATATTGCATCAGAATTAAATACAAAAGGCACAATGCCGACTTAAGTACAAGAAGACTGACTCTTCCTACTGTCTATGTTTTGAACGATTTCAGTGACATTAGTTATTGATTCCGATGCTTCACTTCAGGTTTACTGTATCCTTTGGACCTTCTAATTGGCGACGAAATGCAGAAATAGCTTCGAAACTAAATACAAAAGGCACAATGCCGACTTAAGTACAAGAAGACTGACTCTTCTTACTGACTGTTTTGAACCATTCCTGTGACACTTGTTATAGATTCCGATGCTTCACTTCAGGTTTACTGTATCCCTTGGACGTTCTTATTGACGATGAAACACAGATATTGCATCGGAATTAAATAGAAAAGGCACAATACCGACTTAAGTACAAGAAGACTGACTATTCTTACTGACTATGTTTTGAACCATTCCTGTGACACTAGTTATAGATTCCGATGCTTCCCTTCAGGTTTACTCAATCCCTCTGACCTTCTTATTGACGATGAAACACAGAAATTGCATCGGAAGTAAATAGAAAAGGCACAATGCTGACTTAACTACAAGAAGACCGACTCTTCTTACTGTCTATGTTTTGAACCATTCCTGTGACACTAGTTATAGATTCCGATGCTTCACTTCAGGTTTACTGTATCCCTTGGACCTTCTTATTGACAATGAAACACAGAAATTGCATCGGAATTAAATACAAAATGCACAATGCCGACTTAAGTACAAGAAGACTGACACTTCTTTCTGTCTATGTTTTGAACCATTCCTGTGACGCTAGTTACAGATTCCAAGGCTCCACTTCAGGGTTACTGTATCCCTGTGACATTCTTATTGACGATGAAACACTGAAATTGCATCGGAATTAAATAGAAAAGGCACAATGCTGACTTAACTACAAGAAGACTGACTCTTCTTACTGACTATGTTTTGAACCATTCCTGAGACGCTAGTTACAGATTCCGATGCTTCACTTCAGGTTTACTGTATCCCTTGGACCTTCTTATTGACGATGAAACACAGATATTGCATCAGAATTAAATACAAAAGGCACAATGACGACTTAAGTACAAGAAGACTGACTCTTACTACTGTCTGTAATTTGAACCATTCCTGTGTCACTAGTTACAGATTCCGATGCTTTACTTCAGGTTTACTGTATCCTTTGGACCGTCTAATTGGCGACGAAATGCAGAAAAAGCTTCGGAATTAAATACAAAAGGCACAATGCCGACTTAAGTACAAGAAGACTGACTCTTCTTACTGTCTGTTTTGAACCATTCCTGTGACACTTGTTATAGATTCCGTGGCTTCACTTCAGGTTTACTGTATCCCTCTGACCTTCTTATTGACCATGAGGCACAGAAATAGCATCGGTATTAAATACAAATGGCACAATGCCGACTTAAGTACAAGAAGACTGACACTTCTTACTGACTATGTTTTGAACCATTCCTGTGACACTAGTTATAGATTACGATGATTCACTACAGGTTTACTGTATCCTTTGGACCATCTTATTGACGATGAAACACAGAAATTGCATCGGAAAAAATTAGAAAAGGCACAATGCCGACTTAAGTACAAGAAGACTGACTCTTCTTACTGACCATGTTTGGAACCATTCCTGTGACACTAGTTATAGATTCCGATGCCTCACTTCAGGTTTTCTGTATCCCTCTGACCTTCTTATTGTCGATCAATCACAGATATTGCCTCGGAATTAAATATATAAGGCACAATGCCGACTTAAGTACAAGAAGACTGACTCTTCTTACTGACTATGTTTTGAACCATTCCTGTGACACTAGTTATAGATTCCGATGTTTCACTTCAGGTTCACTGTATCCCTGTGACCTTCTTATTGACGACGAAACACAGAAATTGCATCGGAATTAAATAGAAAAGGCACAATGCCGACTTAAGTACAAGAAGACTGACTCTTCTTACTGTCTATGTTTTGAACCATTCCTGTGACACTAGTTATAGATTCCGATGCTTCACTTCAGGTTTACTGTATCCCTGGGACCTACTTATTGACGATGAAACACAGAAATTGCATCGGAATTACATAGAAAAGGCACAATGCCGACTTAAGTACAAGAAGACTGACTCTTCTCTCTGTCTATGATTTGAACCATTCCTGTGACGCTAGTTACAGATTCCGATGCTTCACTTCAGGGTTACTGTATCCCTCTGACATTCTTATTGACGATGAAACACAGAAATTGCATCGGAATTAAACACAAAAGGCACAATGCCGACTTACGCATAAGAAGACTGACTCTTCTTACTGACTGTTTTGAACCATTCCTGTGACACCAGTTATAGATTCCGATGCTTCACTTCAGGTTTACTGTATAACCTTGCTCCTTCTTATTGACGATGAAACACAGATATTGCATCGGAATTAAGTACAAAAGGCACAATGCCGACTTAAGTACAAGAAGACTAACCCTTCTTAATGTCTATGTCTTGAACCACTCCTGTGACACTAGTTATAGATTCCGATGCTTCACTACAGGTTTACTGTATTCCTCTGACCTTCCTATTGACCATGAAACACAGAAATAGCATCGGTATTAAATACGAAAGGCACAATGCCGACTTAAGTACTAGAAGACTGACTCTTAGTACTGACTATGTTTTGAACCATTCCTGTGACACTAGTTATAGATTACGATGATTCACTTCAGGTTTACTGTATCCCTTGGACCTTCTTATTGACGAAGAAACACAGAAATTGCATGGGAAAAAAATAGAAAAGGCACAATGCCGACTTAAGTACCAGAAGACTGACTCTTCTTACTGACTGTTTTGAACTATTCCTGTGACACTTGTTATAGATTCCATGGCTTAACTTCAGGTTTACTGTATCCCTCTGATCTTCTTTTTGACGATGAAACACAGATATTGCATTGGAATTAAATACAAATGGCACAATGCTGACTTAAGTACAAGAAGACTGACTCTTCGCACTGACTATGTTTTGAACCATTCCTGTGACACTACTTATAGATTACGATGATTCACTTCTGGTTTACTGTATCCCTTGGACCTTCTTATTGACGATGAAATACAGAAATTGCATCGGAAAAAATAGAAAAGGCACAATGCCGACTTAAGTACAAGAAGACTGATTCTTCTTACTGACTATGCTTGGAACCATTCCTGTGACACTAGTTATAAATTCCGATGTTTCACTTCAGGTTTACTGTATCCCTGTGACCTTTTTATTGACGACGAAACACAGAAATTGCATCGGAATTAAATAGAAAAGGCACAATGCCGACTTAAGTACAAGAAGACTGACTCTTCCTACTGGCTATGTTTTGAACCATTCCTGTGACACTAGTTACGGATTCCGATGCTTCACTTCAGGTTTACTGTATCCCTCTGACCTTCTTTTTGACGATGAAAGACAGAAATTGCATCGGAATTAAATACAAAAGGCACAATGCCGACTTAAGTACAAGAAGACTGACTCTTCTTACTGACTATGTTTTGAACCATTCCCGCGACGCTAGTTACAGATTCCGATGCTTTACTTCAGGTTTACTGTATCCCTCGGACCTTCTTATTGACGATGAAACACAGATATTGCATCGGAATTAAATACAAAAGGCAAAATGCCGACTTAAGTACAAGAAGACTGACCCTTACTACTGTCCATGTTTTGAACCATTCCTGTGTCACTAGATACAGATTCCGATGCTTCACTTCAGGTTTACTGTATCCCTCTGACCTTCGTTTTGACGATGAAACACAGAAATTGCATCAGAATTAAATACAAAAGGCACAATGCCGACTTAAGTACAAGAAGACTGACTCTTCCTACTGTCTATGTTTTGAACGATTCCTGTGACATTAGTTATTGTTTCCGATGCTTCACTTCAGGTTTACTGGATCCTTTGGACCTTCTAATTGGCGACGAAATGCAGAAATAGCTTCGGATTTAAATACAAAAGGCACATTGCCGACTTAAGTACAAGATGACTGACTCTTCTTACTGACTGCTTTGAACCATTCCTGTGACACTTGTTATAGATTCCGTGGCTTCACTTCAGGTTTACTGTATCCCTCTGACCTTCTTATTGACCATGAAACACAGAAATAGCATCGGTATTAAGTACAAAAGGCACAATGCCGACTTAAGTACAAGTAGACTGGCTCTTCGTACTGACTATGTTTTGAACCATTCCTGTGACACTAGTTATATATTACGATGATTCACTTCAGGTTTACTGTATCCCTCTGACCTTCTTATTGACGATGAAACACAGATATTGCATCGGAATTAAATAGATAAGGTACAATGCCGACTTAAGTACAAGAAGACTGACTCTTCTTACTGACTATGTTTTGAACCATTCCTGTGACACTAGTATAAATTCCGATGTTTCACTTCAGGTTTACTGTATCCCTCTGACCTTCTTTTTGACGATGAAAGACAGAAATTGCATCGGAATTAAATACAAAAGGCACAATGCCGACTTAAGTACAAGAAGACTGACTCTCCTTACTGTCTATGATTTGAACCATTCCTGTGACACTAGTTACAGATTCCGATGCTTCACTTCAGGTTTACTGTATCCCTGGGACCTTCTTATTGACGATGAAACACAGACATTGCATCGGAATTACATAGAAAAGGCACAATGCCGACTTAAGTGCAAGAAGACTGACTCTTCTTTCTGTCTATGTTTTGAACCATTCCTGTGACGCTAGTTACAGATTCCGATGCTTCACTTCAGGGTTACTGTATCCCTCTGACATTCTTATTGACGATGAAACAGAGAAATTGCATCAGAATTACATACAAAAGGCACAATGCCGACTTAAGTACAAAAAGACTGACTCTTCCTACTGTCTATGTTTTGAATCATTCCTGTGACACTAGTTATAGTTGCCGACTCTTCACTTCAGGTTTACTGCATACCTCTGACCTTCTTATTGTTGATGAAACATAGAAATTGCACCGCAAATAAATACAAAAGGCACAACGCCGACTTAAGTACAAGAAAACTGACTCTTCTTACAGTATATGCTTTGAACCATTCCTGTGACACTAGTTACAGATTCCGATGCTTCATTTCAAGTTTACTGTATTCCTCTGACCCTTTTAGTGACGATGAAAGACAGAAATTGCATCGGAATTAAATACAAAAGGCACAATGCCGACATAAGTACAAGAAAACTGACTCTTCTTACTGTCTATGTTTTGAACTATTCCTGTGACACTAGTTATAAATTCCGATGCATAACTTCAGGTTTACTGTATCCCTCTGACCGTCTTATTGACGATGAAACACAGAAATTGCATCGGAATTAAATACAAAAGGCACATTGCCGACTTAAGTACAAGGAAACTGACTCTTCTTACTGTCTATGTTTTGAACCATTCCTCTGACACTAGTTATAGTTGCCGACTCTTCACTTCAGGTTTACTGCATACCTCTGACCTTCTTATTGTTGATGAAACACAGAAATTGCACCGGAATTAAATAAAAAAGGCACAACGCCGACTTAAGTACAAGAAAACTGACTCTTCTTACTGTCTATGATTTGATCCACTCCTGTGACACTAGTTGTGGATTCCGATGCTTCACTTCAGGTTTACTGTATCCCTCTGACCTTCTTATTGACGACGAAACATAGAAATTGCATCGGAATTAAATAGAAAAGGAACAATGCCGAATTAAGTACAGGAAAACTGACTCTTCTTACAGTCTATGTTTGAACCATTCCTGTGACACTAAATAGTGATTCCGATGCTTCACTTCAGGTTTACTGTATCCCTCTGACCTTCTTATTGACGATGAAACACTGAAATTGCAACGGAATTACATAAAAAACGCACAATGCCGACTTAAGTTCATGAAAACTGACTCTTCTTATTGTCTATGGTTTGAACCATTCCTGTGACACTAGTTATAGTTTCCGATGATTCACTTCAGGTTTACTGTATCCCTATGAACTTCTTATTGACGATGAAACACAGAAATTGCATCGGAATTAAATACAAAAGGCACAATGCCGACTTATGTACAAGAAAACTGACTCTTCTTACTGTCTATATTTTGAACTATTCATGTGAGACTAGTAATAGATTCCGATGCTTCACTTCAGGTTTACTGTATACCTCTGACCTTCTTATTGACGATGAAACACAGAAATTGCATCGGAATTAAATACAAATGGCACAATGCCGACTTAAGTACAAGAAAACTGACTCTTCTTACTGTCTGTGTTTTGAACCATTCCTGTGACACTAGTTATAGATTCCGTTGCTTCGCATCCGGTTTACTGTATCCCTCTGACCTTGTTATTGACGATGTAACACAGAAATAGCTTCGGAATTAAATACAAAAGGCACAATGCCGACTTACGTACAAGAAAACTGACTCTTCTTACTGTCTATATTTTGAACTACTTATGTGAGACTAGTAATAGATTCCGATGCTTCACTTCAGGTTTACTGTATACCTCTGACCTTCTTATTGACGATGAAACACAGAAATTGCATCGGAATTAAATACAAAAGGCACAATGCCGACTTATGTACAAGAAAACTGACTCTTCTTACTGTCTATATTTTGAACTATTCATGTAAGACTAGTAATAGATTCCGATGCTTCACTTCAGGTTTACTGTATACCTCTGACCTTCTTATTGACGATGAAACACAGAAATTGCATCGGAATTAAATACAAATGGCACAATGCCGACTTACGTACAAGAAAACTGACTCTTCTTACTGTCTGTGTTTTGAACCATTCCTGTGACACTAGTTATAGATTCCGTTGCTTCGCATCCGGTTTACTCTATCCCTCTGACCTTCTTATTGACGATGAAACACAGAAATAGCTTCGGAATTAAATACAAAAGGCACAATGCCGACTTAGGTACAAGATAACTGACTCTTCTTACTGTCTATGTGTTCTGCCATTCATGTGACACCAGTTATAGATTCCGATGCTTCACTACAATCTTACTGTATCCCTCCGACCTTCTTATTGACGATGAATCACAGAAATTGCATCGAAATTAAATACAAAAGGCACAATGCCGACTTAAGTACAAGAAAACTGACTCTTCTTACTGTCTATATTTTAACCATTCCTGTGACACTAGTTATAGATTCCGGTTTTTCACTTCAGGTTTACTGTATCCCTCTGTCCTTCTTATTGACGAGGAAACACAGAAATTGCATCGGAATTAAATACAAAAGGCACAATGCCGACTTAAGTACAAGAAAACTGACTCTCCTTACTGTCTATGATTTGAACCATTCCAGTCACAATAGTTATAGATTCCGATGCTTCACTTCAGGTTTACTCTATCTATCTGACCTTCTTATTGACGATGAAACACAGATATTCCATCGGAATTAAATACAAAAAGCAAAATGCCGACTTAAGTACAAGAAAACTGACTCTTCTTACTGTCTAAGTTTTGAACCATTCCTGTGACACTAGATATAGTTTCCGATGATTCACTTCAGCTTTACTGTATCCCTCTGGCCTTGTTATTGACGATGAAACACAGAAATTTCATCGGAATTAAATACATAAGGCACAATTCCGACTTAAGTACAAGAAAACTGACTCTTGTTACTGTCTATGTTTTGAACCATTCCTGTGACACTAGTTATAGATTCCGATGCTTCACTTCCGGTTTGCTGTATCCCTCTGACCTTCTTATTGACGATGAAACACAGAGATAGCATCGGAATTAAATACAAAAGGCACAATGCCGACTTAAGTACAAGATAACTGACTCTTCTTACTGTCTATGTGTTGAACCATTCATGTGACACCAGTTATAGATTCCGATGCTCCACTTCATTTTTACTGAATCCCTCTGACCTTCTTATTGACGATGAACACAGAAATTGCATCGGAATTAAATACAAAATGCACAATGCCGACTTAAGTACACGAAAACTGACTCTTCTTTACTGTCTATGTTTTAACCATTCCTGTGACATTAGTTATATATTCCGATGCTTCACTTCTGGTTTACTGTATCCCTCCGACCTTCATATTGACGATGAAACACAGAAATTGCATCGGAGTTAAATACAAAAGGAACAATGTCGACTTAAGTACAAGAAAACTGACTTTTCTTACAGTCTATGCTTTGAACCATTCCTGTGACACAAGTTATAGATTCCGATGCTTCACTTCATTTTTCCTGTATCCCTCTGACCTTCTTATTGACGATGAAACACAGATATTGCACCGGAATTAAATACAAAAGGCACAATGCCGACTTAAGTACAAAAAGACTGACTCTTCCTACTGGCTATGTTTTGAACCATTCCTGTGACACTAGTTACGGATTCCGATGCTTCACTTCAGGTTTACTGTATCCCTCCGACCTTTTTTTTGACGAAGAAACACAGAAATTGCATCGGAATAAAATACAAAAGGCACAATGCCGACTTAAGTACAAGAAGACTGACTCTTCTTACTGACTATGTTTTGAACCATTCCTGTGACGCTAGTTGCAGATTCCGATGCTTCACTTCAGGTTTACTGTATCCCTCGGACCTTCTTTTTGACGATGAAACACAGAAATTGCATCGGAATTAAATACAAAAGGCACAATGCCGACTTAAGTGCAAGAAGACTGACTCTTCCTACTGTCTATGTTTTGAACGATTCCTGTGACATTAGTCATTGATTTCGATGCTTCACTTCAGGTTTACTGTATCCTTTGGACCTTCTAATTGGCGACGAAATGCAGAAATTGCTTCGGAATTAAATACAAACGGCACAATGCCGACTTAAGTACAAGAAGACTGACTCTTCTTACTGACTGCTTTGAACCATTCCTGTGACACTTGTTATAGATTCCGTGGCTTCACTTCAGGTTTACTGTATCCCTCTGACCTTTTTTTTGACGATGAAACACAGAAATTGCACCGGAATTAAATACAAGTGGCACAATGCCGACTTAAGTACAAGAAGACTGGCTCTTCCTACTGTCTATGCTTTGAACGATTCCAGTGACATTAATTATAGATTCCGATGCTTCACTTCAGGTTTACTGTATCCTATGGACCTTCTTATTGACGATGAAACACAGAAAATGCATCGGAATTAAATACAAAAGGCACAATGCCGACTTAAGTACAAGAAGACTGACTCTTCTTACTGTCTAAGATTTGAACCAATCCTGTGACACTAATTATAGATTCCGATGCTTCACTTCAGGTTTACTGTATAACCTTGCACCATCTTATTGACGATGAAACACAGAAATTGCATCGGAATTAAGTACAAATGGCACAATTCCGACTTAAGTACAAGAAGACTAACCCTTCTTAATGTCTATGTTTTGAACCATTCCTGTGACACTAGTTATAGATTCCAATGCTTCACTTCAGGTTTACTGTATCCCTCTGACCTTCCTATTGACCATGAAACACAGAAATAGCATCGGTATTAAATACAAAAGGCACAATGCCGACTTAAGTACAAGAAGACTGACTCTTCGTACTGACTATGTTTTGAACCATTCCTGTGACACTAGTTATAGATTACGATGATTCACTTCAGGTTTACTGTATCCCTTGGACCTTCTTATTGACGACGAAACACATAAATTGCGTGGGAAAAAAATAGAAAAGGCACAATGCCGACTTAAGTACAAGATGACTGACTCTACTTACTGACTATGTTTGGAACCATTCCTGTGACACTAGTTACAGATTCCGATGCTTCACTTCAGGGTTACTGTTTATGTCTGACATTCTTATTGACGATGAAACACTGATATTGCATCGGAAATAAATAGAAAAGGTACAATGCCGACTTAAGTACAAGAAGACTGACTCTTCCTACTGTCTATGTTTTGAACCATTCCTGTGACACTAGTTATAGATTCCGATGCTTCACTTCAATTTTTACTGTATCCCTAGGACCTTCTTATTGACGATGAAATACAGAAATTGCATCGGAATTAAATACAAAAGGCACAATGCCGACATAACTACAAAAAGACTGACTCTTCCTACTGTCTATGTCTTTGAACGATTCCTGTGACATTAGATATAGATTCCGATGCTTCACTTCAGGTTTACTGTATCCCTCTGATCTTCTCATTGGCAATAAAACACAGAAATTGCATCGGAATTAAATAGAAAAAGCAAAATGCCGACTTAAGTACAAGAAAACTGACTCTTCTTACTGTCTAAGTTTGAACCATTCCTGTGACACTAGATATAGTTTCCGATGATTCACTTCAGCTTTACTGTATCCCTCTGGCCTTGTTATTGACGATGAAACACAGAAATTTCATCGGAATTAAATACATAAGGCACAATTCCGACTTAAGTACAAGAAAACTGACTCTTGTTACTGTCTATGTTTTGAACCATTCCTGTGACACTAGTTATAGATTCCGATGCTTCACTTCCGGTTTGCTGTATCCCTCTGACCTTCTTATTGACGATGAAACACAGAGATAGCATCGGAATTAAATTCAAAAGGCACAATGCCGACTTAAGTACAAGATAACTGACTCTTCTTACTGTCTATGTGTTGAACCATTCATGTGACACCAGTTATAGATTCCGATGCTCCACTTCATTTTTACTGAATCCCTCTGACCTTCTTATTGACGATGAACACAGAAATTGCATCGGAATTAAATACAAAATGCACAATGCCGACTTAAGTACACGAAAACTGACTCTTCTTTACTGTCTATGTTTTAACCATTCCTGTGACACTAGTTATATATTCCGATGCTTCACTTCTGGTTTACTGTATCCCTCTGACCTTCATATTGACGATGAAACACAGAAATTGCATCGGAGTTAAATACAAAAGGAACAATGTCGACTTAAGTACAAGAAAACTGACTTTTCTTACAGTCTATGCTTTGAACCATTCCTGTGACACAAGTTATAGATTCCGATGCTTCACTTCAGGTTTACTGTATCCCTCTGACCTTCTTATTGACGATGAAACACAGATATTGCGTCGGAACTAAATACAAATGGCACAATGACGACTTAAGTACAAGAAAACTGACTATTCTTACTGTCTATGTTTTGAACCATTCCTGTGACACCAGTTATAGATTCCGATGCTTCACTTCATTTTTCCTGTATCCCTCTGACCTTCTTATTGACGATGAAACACAGATATTGCACCGAAATTAAATACAAAAGGCACAATGCCGACTTAAGTACAAAAAGACTGACTCTTCCTACTGGCTATGTTTTGAACCATTCCTGTGACACTAGTTACGGATTCCGATGCTTCACTTCAGGTTTACTGTATCCCTCCGACCTTTTTGTTGACGAAGAAACACAGAAATTGCATCGGAATAAAATACAAAAGGCACAATGCCGACTTAAGTACAAGAAGACTGACTCTTCTTACTGACTATGTTTTGAACCATTCCTGTGACGCTAGTTGCAGATTCCGATGCTTCACTTCAGGTTTACTGTATCCCTCTGACCTTCTTTTTGACGATGAAACACAGAAATTGCATCGGAATTAAATACAAAAGGCACAATGCCGACTTAAGTGCAAGAAGACTGACTCTTCCTACTGTCTATGTTTTGAACCATTCCTGTGACACTAGTTCCGGATTCCGATGCTTCACTTCAGGTTTACTGTATCCTTTGGACCATCTAATTGGCGACGAAATGCAGAAATTGCTTCGGAATTAAATACAAACGGCACAATGCCGACTTAAGTACAAGAAGACTGACTCTTCTTACTGACTGCTTTGAACCATTCCTGTGACACTTGTTATAGATTCCGTGGCTTCACTTCAGGTTTACTGTATCCCTCTGACCTCTTTTTTGACGATGAAACACAGAAATTGCACCGGAATTAAATACAAGTGGCACAATGCCGACTTAAGTACAAGAAGACTGGCTCTTCCTACTGTCTATGCTTTGAACGATTCCAGTGACATTAATTATAGATTCCGATGCTTCACTTCAGGTTTACTGTATCCTATGGACCTTCTTATTGACGATGAAACACAGAAAATGCATCGGAATTAAATACAAAAGGCACAATGCCGACTTAAGTACAAGAAGACTGACTCTTCTTACTGTCTAAGTTTTGAACCAATCCTGTGACACTAATTATAGATTCCGATGCTTCACTTCAGGTTTACTGTATAACCTTGCACCATCTTATTGACGATGAAACACAGAAATTGCATCGGAATTAAGTACAAATGGCACAATTCCGACTTAAGTACAAGAAGACTAACCCTTCTTAATGTCTATTTTTTGAACCATTCCTGTGACACTAGTTATAGATTCCCATGCTTCACATCAGGTTTACTGTATCCCTCTGACCTTCCTATTGACCATGAAACACAGAAATAGCATCGGTATTAAATACAAAAGGCACAATGCCGACTTAAGTACAAGAAGACTGACTCTTCGTACTGACTATGTTTTGAACCATTCCTGTGACACTAGTTATAGATTACGATGATTCACTTCAGGTTTACTGTATCCCTTGGACCTTCTTATTGACGACGAAACACATAAATTGCGTGGGAAAAAAATAGAAAAGGCACAATGCCGACTTAAGTACAAGATGACTGACTCTACTTACTGGCTATGTTTGGAACCATTCCTGTGACACTAGTTATAGATTCCGATGCCTCACTTCAGGATTTTTGTATTCCTCTGACCTTCTTATTGACGATGAAACACAGATATTGCATCGGAATTAAATAGATAAGGCACAATGCTGACTTAAGTACAAGGGGACTGACTCTTCTTACTGTCTATGTTTTGAACTATTCCAGTGACACTAGTTATAGATTCCGATGCTTCACTTCAGGTTTACTGTATCCCTTGGACCTTCTTATCGACGATGAAACACAGAAATTGCATCGGAATTAAATAGAAAAGGCACAATGCCCACTTAAGTACAAGAAGACTGACTCTTCCTACTGGCTATGCTTTGAACCATTCCTGTGACAATAGTTACGGATTCCGATGCTTCACGTCAGGTTTACTGTATCCCTCTGACCTTCTTTTTGACGATGAAACACAGAAATTGCATCGGAAAAAATAGAAAAGGCACAATGCCGACTTAAGTACAACAAGACAGATTCTTCTTACTGACTATGTTTGGAACCATTCCTGTGACACTAGTTATAAATTCCGATGTTTCACTTCAGGTTTACTGTATCCCTGTGACCTTTTTATTGACGACGAAACACAGAAATTGCATCGGAATTAAATAGAAAAGGCACAATGCCGACTTAAGTACAAGAAGACTGACTCTTCCTACTGGCTATGCTTTGAACCATTCCTGTGACAATAGTTACGGATTCCGATGCTTCACGTCAGGTTTACTGTATCCCTCTGACCTTCTTTTTGACGATGAAACACAGAAATTGCATCGGAATTAAATACAAAAGGCAAAATGCCGACTAAAGTACAAGAAGACTGACTCTTCTTACTGACTATGTTTTGAACCATTCCTGTGACGCTAGTTACAGATTCCGATGCTTTACTTCAGGTTTACTGTAACCCTTGGACCTTCTTATTGGCGATGAAACACAGATATTGCATCGGAATTAAATAGAAAAGGCACAATGCCGACTTAAGTACAAGAAGACTGACTCTTACTACTGTCTATGTTTTGAACCATTCCTGTATCACTAGTTACAGATCCCGATGCTTCACTTCAGGTTTACTGTATCCCTCTGACCTTCTTTTTGACGATGAAACACAGAAATTGCATCAGAATCAAATACAAGAGGCACAATGCCGACTTAAGTACAAGAAGACTGACTCATCCTACTGTCTATGTTTTGAACGATTCCTGTGACATTAGTTATTGATTCCGATGCTTCACTTCAGGTTTACTGTATCCTTTGGACCTTCTAATTGATGACGAAATGCAGAAATAGCTTCGGAATTAAATACAAAAGGCACAATGCCGACTTAAGTACAAGAAGACTGACTCTGCTTACTGACTGTTTTGAACCATTCCTGTGACACTTGTTATAGATTCCGTGGCTTCGTTTCAGGTTAACTGTATCCCTCTGACCTTCTTTTTGACGATGAAACACAGAAATTGCATCGGAATTAAATACAAAAGGCACAATGCCGACTTAAGTACAAGATTCCGATGCTTCACTTCAGGTTTACTGTATCCTATGGACCTTCTTATTGACGATGAAACACAGGAAATGCATCGGAATTAAATACAAAAAGCACAATGCCGACTTAAGTACAAGAAGACTGACTCTTCTTACTGTCTAAGTTTTGAACCAATCCTGTGACACTAGTTATAGATTTCGATGCTTCACTTCAGATTTACTGTATAACCTTGCACCTTCTTATTGACGATGAAACACAGATATTGCATCGGAATTAAGTACAAAAGGCACAATGCCGACTTAAGTACAAGAAGACTAACCCTTCTTAATGTCTATGTTTTGAACCATTCCTGTGACACTAGTTATAGATTCCGATGCTTCACTTCAGGTTTACTGTATCCCTCTGACCTTCTTATTGACCATGAAACACAGAAATAGCATCGGTATTAAATACAAAAGGCACAATGCCGACTTAAGTACAAGAAGACTGACTCTTCGTACTGACTATGTTTTGAACCATTCCTGTGACACTAGTTATACATTACGATGACTCACTTCAGGTTTACTGTATCCCTCTGACCTTGACGATGAAACACAGATATTCCATCGGAATTGAATAGATAAGGCACAATGCCGACTTAAGTACAAGAAGACTGACTCTTCTTACTGACTATGTTTTGAACCATTCCTGTGACACTAGTTATAAATTCCGATGTTTCACTTCAGGTTTACTGTATCCCTGTGACCTTTTTATTGACGACGAAACACAGAAATTGCATCGGAATTAATAGAAAAGGCAATATGCCGACTTAAGTACAAGAAGACTGACTCTTCTTACTGTCTATGTTTTGAACCATTCCTGTCACAATAGTTATAGATTCCGAGGCTTCACTTCAGGTTTACTGTATCCCTGGGACCTTCTTATTGACGATGAAACACAGAAATTGCATCGGAATTACATAGAAAAGGCACAATGCCGACTTAAGTACAAGAAGACTGACTATTATTTCTGTCTATGTTTTGAACCATTCCTGTGACGCTAGTTACAGATTCCGATGCTTCACTTCAGGGTTACTGTATCCCTCTGACATTCTTATTGACAATGAAACAGAGAAATTGCATCGGAATTAAATACAAAAGGCACAGTGCCGACTTAAGTACAAAAAGACTGACTCATAATACTGTCTATGTTTTGAATCATTCCTGTGACACTAGTTACAGATTCCGATGCTTCACTTCAGGTTTAATGTATCCCTCTGACCTTCTTTTTGACGATGAAACACAGAAATTTCATCGGACTTAAATACAAAAGGCACAATGCCGACTTAGGTACAAGAAGACTGACACTTCCTACTGTCTATGTTTTGAACGATTCCTGTGACATTAGTTATAGATTCCGACGCTTCACTTCAGGTTTACTGTGTCCTTTGGACCTTCTTATTGGCGACGAAGTACAGAAATTGCATCGGAATTAAATACAAAAGGGACAATGCCGACTTATGTACAAGAAGACTGACTCTTCTTACTGACTGTTTAGAACCATTCCTGTGACACTAGTTATAGATTCCGATGCTTCACTTCATGTTTACTGTATCCTTTGGTCCTTCTTATTGGCGACGAAATACAGAAATTGCATTGGATTTAAGTACAAAACTCACATTGCCGACTTAAGTACAAGAAGGCTGACTCTTCTTACAGTCTATGATTTGAACCATTCCTGTGACACTAGTTATAGATTCCGATGCTTCACTTCAGGTTTACTGTATCCCTTGGACCTTCTTATTGACGATGAAACACAGAAAATGCATCGGAATTAAATACAAAAGGCACGATGCCGACTTAAGTACAAGAAGATTGACTCTTCTTACTGACTGCTTTGAACCATTCCTGTGACACTAGCTATAGATTCCGATGCTTCACTTCAGGTTTACTGTTTCCCTCGGACCTTCTTATTGACGATGAAACACAGAAATTGCATCGGAATTAAATACAAAAGGCACAATGCCAACTTAAGTACAAGAAGACTGACTCTTCTTACTGTCTATGTTTTGACCTATTCCTGTGACACTAGTTATAGATTCCGATGCTTCACTTCAGGTTTACTGTATCAGTTGCACCTTCTTATTTACGATGAAACACAGATATTGCATCGGAATTAAATACAAAAGGCACAATGCCGACTTAAGTACAAGAAGACTGACCCTTCTTACTGTCTATGTTTAGAACCTTTCCTGTGACACTAGTTATAGATTCCGATGCATCACTTCTGGTTTACTGTATCCCTCTCACATTCTTATTGACGATGAAACACAGAAATTGCATCGGAATTAAATACAAAAGGCACAATGCCGACTTAAGTACAAGATGACTGACTCTTCTTACTGACTGTTTTGAGCCATTCCTGTGACACTTGTTATACATTCCGTGGCTTCACTTCAGGTTTACTGTATCCCTCTGACCTTCTTTTTGGCGACGAAACACAGAAATTGCATCGGAATTAAATACAAAAGGCACAATGCCGACTTAAGTACAAGAAGACCGACTCTTCGTATTGACTATGTTTTGAACCATTCCTGTGACACTAGTTATAGATTACGATGATTCACTTCAGGTTTACTGTATCCCTTGGAACTTCTTATTGACGATGAAACACAGAAATTGCATCGGAAAAAAATAGAAAAGGCACAATGCCGACTTAAGTACAACAAGACTGATTCTTCTTACTGACTATGTTTGGAACCATTCCTGTGACACTAGTTATAAATTCCGATGTTTCACTTCAGGTTTACTGTATCCCTGTGACCTTTTTATTGACGACGAAACACAGAAATTGCATCGGAATTAAATAGAAAGGCACAATGCCGACTTAAGTACAAGAAGACTGACTCTTCCTACAGGCTATGCTTTGAACCATTCCTGTGACACGAGTTACGGATTCCGATGCTTCACTTCAGGTTTACTGTATCCCTCTGACCTTCTTTTTGACGATGAAACACAGAAATTGCATCGGAATTAAATACAAAAGGCACAATGCCGACTTAAGTACAAGAAGACTGACTCTTCTTACCGACTATGTTTTGAACCATTCCTGTGACGCTTGTTACAGATTCCGATGCTTTACTTCAGGTTTACTGTAACCCTTGGACCTTCTTATTGACGATGAAACACAGATATTGCATCGGAATTAAATAGAAAAGGCACAATGCCAACTTAAGTACAAGAAGACTGACTCTTACTACTGTCTATGTTTTGAACCATTCCTGTGTCACTAGTTACAGATCCCGATGCTTCACTTCAGGTTTACTGTATCCCTCTGACCTTCTTTTTGACGATGAAACACAGAAATTGCATCAGAATCAAATACAAGAGGCACAATGCCGACTTAAGTACAAGAAGACTGACTCATCCTACTGTCTATGTTTTGAACGATTCCTGTGACATTAGTTATTGATTCCGATGCTTCACTTCAGGTTTACTGTATTAATTGGACCTTCTAATTGGCGACGAAATGCAGAAATAGCTTCGGAATTAAATACAAAAGGCACAATGCCGACTTAAGTACAAGAAGACTGACTTAGCTTACTGACTGTTTTGAACCATTCCTGTGACACTTGTTATAGATTCCGTGGCTTCGTTTCAGGTTAACTGTATCCCTCTGACCTTCTTTTTCACGATGACACACAGAAATTGCATCGGAATTAAATACAAAAGGCACAATGCCGACTTAAGTACAAGAAGATTGACTCTTCCTACTGTCTATGTTTTGAACGATTCCTGTGACATTAATTATAGATTCCGATGCTTCACTTCAGGTTTACTGTATCCTATGGACCTTCTTATTGACGATGAAACACAGAAAATGCATCGGAATTAAATACAAAAAGCACAATGCCGACTTAAGTACAAGAAGACTGACTCTTCTTACTGTCTAAGTTTTGAACCAATCCTGTGACACAAGTTATAGATTTCGATGCTTCACTTCAGATTTACTGTATAACCTTGCACCTTCTTATTGACGATGAAACACAGATATTGCATCGGAATTAAGTACAAAGGGCACAATGCCGACTTAAGTACAAGAAGACTAACCCTTCTTAATGTCTATGTTTTGAACCATTCCTGTGACACTAGTTATAGATTCCGATGCTTCACTTCAGGTTTACTGTATCCCTCTGACCTTCTTATTGACCATGAAACACAGATATAGCATCGGTATTAAATACAAAAGGCACAATGCCGACTTACATACAAGAAGACTGACTCTTCGTACTGACTATGTTTTGAACCATTCCTGTGACACTAGTTATACATTACGATGACTCACTTCAGGTTTACTGTATCCCTCTGACATTCTTATTGACGATGAAACACAGATATTGCATCGGAATTGAATACATAAGGCACAATGCCGACTTAAGTACAAGAAGACTGACTCTTCTTACTGACTATGTTTTGAACCATTCCTGTGACACTAGTTATAAATTCCGATGTTTCACTTCAGGTTTACCGTATCCCTGTGACCTTTTTATTGACGACGAAACACAGAAATTGCATCGGAATTAATAGAAAAGGCAATATGCCGACTTAAGTACAAGAAGACTGACTCTTCTTACTGTCTATGTTTTGAACCATTCCTGTGACACTAGTTATAGATTCCGATGCTTCACTTCAGGTTTACTGTATCCCTGGGACCTTCTTTTTGACGATGAAACACAGAAATTTCATCGGACTTAAATACAAAAGGCACAATGCCGACTTAAGTACAAGAAGACTGACACTTCCTACTGTCTATGTTTTGAACGATTCCTGTGACATTAGTTATAGTTTCCGACGCTTCACTTCAGGTTTACTGTGTCCTTTGGACCTTCTTATTGGCGACGAAGTACAGAAATTGCATCGGAATTAAATACAAAAGGGACAATGCCGACTTATGTACAAGAAGACTGACTCTTCTTACTGACTGTTTAGAACCATTCCTGTGACACTAGTTATAGATTCCGATGCTTCACTTCATGTTTACTGTATCCTTTGGTCCTTCTTATTGGCGACGAAATACAGAAATTGCATTGGAATTAAATACAAAACTCACATTGCCGACTGAAGTACAAGAAGGCTGACTCTTCTTACAGTCTATGATTTGAACCATTCCTGTGACACTAGTTATAGATTCCGATGCTTCACTTCAGGTTTACTGTATCCCTCTGATCTTCTCATTGACAATAAAACACAGAAATTGCATCGGAATTAAATAGAAAAGGTACAATGCCGACTTAAGTACAAGAAGACTGACTCTTCCTACTGTCTATGATTTGAACCATTCCAGTCACAATAGTTATAGATTCCGATGCTTCACTTCAGGTTTACTCTATCTATCTGACCTTCTTATTGACGATGAAACACAGAGATAGCATCGGAATTAAATTCAAAAGGCACAATGCCGACTTAAGTACAAGATAACTGACTCTTCTTACTGTCTATGTGTTGAACCATTCATGTGACACCAGTTATAGTTTCCGATGCTTCACTTCATTTTTACTGAATCCCTCTGACCTTCTTATTGACGATGAACACAGAAATTGCATCGGAATTAAATACAAAATGCACAATGCCGACTTAAGTACACGAAAACTGACTCTTCTTTACTGTCTATATTTTAACAATTCCTGTGACACTAGTTATATATTCCGATGCTTCACTTCTGGTTTACTGTATCCCTCTGACCTTCATATTGACGATGAAACACAGAAATTGCATCGGAGTTAAATACAAAAGGAACAATGTCGACTTAAGTACAAGAAAACTGACTTTTCTTACAGTCTATGCTTTGAACCATTCCTGTGACACAAGTTATAGATTCCGATGCTTCACTTCAGGTTTACTGTATCCCTCTGACCTTCTTATTGACGATGAAACACAGATATTGCGTCGGAACTAAATACAAATGGCACAATGACGACTTAAGTACAAGAAAACTGACTATTCTTACTGTCTATGATTTGAACCATTCCTGTGACACCAGTTATAGATTCCGATGCTTCACTTCATTTTTCCTGTATCCCTCTGACCTTCTTATTGACGATGAAACACAGATATTGCACCGAAATTAAATACAAAAGGCACAATGCCGACTTAAGTACAAAAAGACTGACTCTTCCTACTGGCTATGTTTTGAACCATTCCTGTGACACTAGATACGGATTCCGATGCTTCACTTCAGGTTTACTGTATCCCTCCGACCTTTTTGTTGACGAAGAAACACAGAAATTGCATCGGAATAAAATACAAAAGGCACAATGCCGACTTAAGTACAAGAAGACTGACTCTTCTTACTGACTATGTTTTGAACCATTCCTGTGACGCTAGTTGCAGATTCCGATGCTTCACTTCAGGTTTACTGTATCCCTCTGACCTTCTTTTTGACGATGAAACACAGAAATTGCATCGGAATTAAATACAAAAGGCACAATGCCGACTTAAGTGCAAGAAGACTGACTCTTCCTACTGTCTATGTTTTGAACGATTCCTGTGACATTAGTCATTGATTCCGATGCTTCACTTCAGGTTTACTGTATCCTTTGGACCTTCTAATTGGCGACGAAATGCAGAAATTGCTTCGGAATTAAATACAAACGGCACAATGCCGACTTAAGTACAAGAAGACTGACTTTTCTTACTGACTGCTTTGAACCATTCCTGTGACACTTGTTATAGATTCCGTGGCTTCACTTCAGGTTTACTGTATCCCTCTGACCTTTTTTTTGACGATGAAACACAGAAATTGCACCGGAATTAAATACAAGTGGCACAATGCCGACTTAAGTACAAGAAGACTGGCTCTTCCTACTGTCTATGCTTTGAACGATTCCAGTGACATTAATTATAGATTCCGATGCTTCACTTCAGGTTTACTGTATCCTATGGACCTTCTTATTGACGATGAAACACAGAAAATGCATCGGAATTAAATACAAAAGGCACAATGCCGACTTAAGTACAAGAAGACTGACTCTTCTTACTGTCTAAGTTTTGAACCAATCCTGTGACACTAATTATAGATTCCGATGCTTCACTTCAGGTTTACTGTATAACCTTGCACCATCTTATTGACGATGAGACACAGAAATTGCATCGGAATTAAGTACAAATGGCACAATTCCGACTTAAGTACAAGAAGACTAACCCTTCTTAATGTCTATGTTTTGAACCATTCCTGTGACACTAGTTATAGATTCCCATGCTTCACTTCAGGTTTACTGTATCCCTCTGACCTTCCTATTGACCATGATACACAGAAATAGCATCGGTATTAAATACAAAAGGCACAATGCCGACTTAAGTACAAGAAGACTGACTCTTCGTACTGACTATGTTTTGAACCATTCCTGTGACACTAGTTATAGATTACGATGATTCACTTCAGGTTTACTGTATCCCTTCGACCTTCTTATTGACGACGAAACACATAAATTGCGTGGGAAAAAAATAGAAAAGGCACAATGCCGACTTAAGTACAAGATGACTGACTCTACTTACTGACTATGTTTGGAACCATCCTGTGACACTAGTTATAGATTCCGATGCCTCACTTCAGGATTTTTGTATTCCTCTGACCTTCTTATTGACGATGAAACACAGATATTGCATCGGAATTAAATAGATAAGGCACAATGCTGACTTAAGTACAAGAGGACTGACTCTTCTTACTGTCTATGTTTTGAACTATTCCAGTGACACTAGTTATAGATTCCGATGCTTCACTTCAGGTTTACTGTATCCCTTGGACCTTCTTATCGACGATGAAACACAGAAATTGCATCGGAATTAAATAGAAAAGGCACAATGCCCACTTAAGTACAAGAAGACTGACTCTTCTTTCAGTCTATGCTTTGAACCATTCCTGTGACGCTAGTTACAGATTCCGATGCTTCACTTCAGGGTTACTGTATCCCTCTGACATTCTTATTGACGATGAGAACCTGAAGTTGCATCGGAAGTAAATAGAAAAGGTCCATTGCCGACTTAAGTACAATAAGACTGACTCTTCCTACTGTCAATGTTTCGAACGATTCCTGTGACATTAGTTATTGATTCCGATGCTTCACTTCAGGTTTACTGTATCCTTTGGTCCTTCTAATTGGCGACGAAATGCAGAAATAGCTCCGGAATTAAATACAAAAGGCACAATGCCGACTTAAGTACAAGATGACTGACTCTTCTTACTGACTGTTTTGAGCCATTCCTGTGACACTTGTTATAGATTCCGTGGCTTCACTTCAGGTTTACTGTATCCCTCTGACATTCTTTTTTACGACGAAACACAGAAATTGCATCGGAATTAAATACAAAAGGCACAATGCCGACTTAAGTACAAGAAGACCGACTCTTCGTACTGACTATGTTTTGAACCATTCCTGTGACACTAGTTATAGATTACGATGATTCACTTCAGGTTTACTGTATCCCTTGGAACTTCTTATTGACGATGAAACACAGAAATTGCATCGGAAAAAAATAGAAAAGGCACAATGCCGACTTAAGTACAACAAGACAGATTCTTCTTACTGACTATGTTTGGAACCATTCCTGTGACACTAGTTATAAATTCCGATGTTTCACTTCAGGTTTACTGTATCCCTGTGACCTTTTTATTGACGACGAAACACAGAAATTGCATCGGAATTAAATAGAAAAGGCACAATGCCGACTTAAGTACAAGAAGACTGACTCTTCCTACTGGCTATGCTTTGAACCATTCCTGTGACACTAGTTACGCATTCCGATGCTTCACTTCAGGTTTACTGTATCCCTCTGACCTTCTTTTTGACGATGAAACACAGAAATTGCATCGGAATTAAATACAAAAGGCACAATGCCGACTAAAGTACAAGAAGACTGACTCTTCTTACTGACTATGTTTTGAACCATTCCTGTGACGCTAGTTACAGATTCCGATGCTTTACTTCAGGTTTACTGTAACCCTTGGACCTTCTTATTGACGATGAAACACAGATATTGCATCGGAATTAAATAGAAAAGGCACAATGCCGACTTAAGTACAAGAAGACTGACTCTTACTACTGTCTATGTTTTGAACCATTCCTGTATCACTAGTTACAGATCCCGATGCTTCACTTCAGGTTTACTGTATCCCTCTGACCTTCTTTTTGACGATGAAACACAGAAATTGCATCAGAATCAAATACAAGAGGCACAATGCCGACTTAAGTACAAGAAGACTGACTCATCCTACTGTCTATGTTTTGAACGATTCCTGTGACATTAGTTATTGATTCCGATGCTTCACTTCAGGTTTACTGTATCCTTTGGACCTTCTAATTGATGACGAAATGCAGAAATAGCTTCGGAATTAAATACAAAAGGCACAATGCCGACTTAAGTACAAGAAGACTGACTCTGCTTACTGACTGTTTTGAACCATTCCTGTGACACTTGTTATAGATTCCGTGGCTTCGTTTCAGGTTAACTGTATCCCTCTGACCTTCTTTTTGACGATGAAACACAGAAATTGCATCGGAATTAAATACAAAAGGCACAATGCCGACTTAATTACAAGAAGACTGACTCTTCCTACTGTCTATGTTTTGAACGATTCCTGTGACATTAATTATAGATTCCGATGCTTCACTTCAGGTTTACTGTATCCTATGGACCTTCTTAATGACGATGAAACACAGGAAATGCATCGGAATTAAATACAAAAAGCACAATGCCGACTTAAGTACAAGAAGACTGACTCTTCTTACTGTCTAAGTTTTGAACCAATCCTGTGACACTAGTTATAGATTTCGATGCTTCACTTCAGATTTACTGTATAACCTTGCACCTTCTTATTGACGATGAAACACAGATATTGCATCGGAATTAAGTACAAAAGGCACAATGCCGACTTAAGTACAAGAAGACTAACCCTTCTTAATGTCTATGTTTTGAACCATTCCTGTGACACTAGTTATAGATTCCGATGCTTCACTTCAGGTTTACTGTATCCCTCTGACCTTCTTATTGACCATGAAACACAGAAATAGCATCGGTATTAAATACAAAAGGCACAATGCCGACTTAAGTACAAGAAGACTGACTCTTCGTACTGACTATGTTTTGAACCATTCCTGTGACACTAGTTATACATTACGATGACTCACTTCAGGTTTACTGTATCCCTCTGACCTTGACGATGAAACACAGATATTGCATCGGAATTGAATAGATAAGGCACAATGCCGACTTAAGTACAAGAAGACTGACTCTTCTTACTGACTATGTTTTGAACCATTCCTGTGACACTAGTTATAAATTCCGATGTTTCACTTCAGGTTTACTGTATCCCTGTGACCTTTTTATTGACGACGAAACACAGAAATTGCATCGGAATTAATAGAAAAGGCAATATGCCGACTTAAGTACAAGAAGACTGACTCTTCTTACTGTCTATGTTTTGAACCATTCCTGTCACAATAGTTATAGATTCCGAGGCTTGACTTCAGGTTTACTGTATCCCTGGGACCTTCTTATTGACGATGAAACACAGAAATTGCATCGGAATTACATAGAAAAGGCACAATGCCGACTTAAGTACAAGAAGACTGACTCTTATTTCTGTCTATGTTTTGAACGATTCCTGTGACATTAGTTATAGATTCCGACGCTTCACTTCAGGTTTACAGTGTCCTTTGGACCTTCTTATTGGCGACGAAGTACAGAAATTGCATCGGAATTAAATACAAAAGGGACAATGCCGACTTATGTACAAGAAGACTGACTCTTCTTACTGACTCTTTAGAACCATTCCTGTGACACTAGTTATAGATTCCGATGCTTCACTTCATGTTTACTGTATCCTTTGGTCCTTCTTATTGGCGAAGAAATACAGAAATTGCATTGGAATTAAGTACAAAACTCACATTGCCGACTTAAGTACAAGAAGGCTGACTCTTCTTACAGTCTATGATTTGAACCATTCCTGTGACACTAGTTATAGATTCCGATGCTTCACTTCAGGTTTACTGTATCCCTTGGACCTTCTTATTGACGATGAAACACAGAAAATGCATCGGAATTAAATACAAAAGGCACGATGCCGACTTAAGTACAAGAAGATTGACTCTTCTTACTGACTGCTTTGAACCATTCCTGTGACACTAGCTATAGATTCCGATGCTTCACTTCAGGTTTACTGTTTCCCTCGGACCTTCTTATTGACGATGAAACACAGAAATTGCATCGGAATTAAATACAAAAGGCACAATGCCAACTTAAGTACAAGAAGACTGACTCTTCTTACTGTCTATGTTTTGACCTATTCCTGTGACACTAGTTATAGATTCCGATGCTTCACTTCAGGTTTACTGTATCAGTTGCACCTTCTTATTTACGATGAAACACAGATATTGCATCGGAATTAAATACAAAAGGCACAATGCCGACTTAAGTACAAGAAGACTGACCCTTCTTACTGTCTATGTTTAGAACCTTTCCTGTGACACTAGTTATAGATTCCGATGCATCACTTCTGGTTTACTGTATCCCTCTCACATTCTTATTGACGATGAAACACAGAAATTGCATCGGAATTAAATACAAAAGGCACAATGCCGACTTAAGTACAAGATGACTGACTCTTCTTACTGACTGTTTTGAGCCATTCCTGTGACACTTGTTATACATTCCGTGGCTTCACTTCAGGTTTACTGTATCCCTCTGACCTTCTTTTTGGCGACGAAACACAGAAATTGCATCGGAATTAAATACAAAAGGCACAATGCCGACTTAAGTACAAGAAGACCGACTCTTCGTACTGACTATGTTTTGAACCATTCCTGTGACACTAGTTATAGATTACGATGATTCACTTCAGGTTTACTGTATCCCTTGGAACTTCTTATTGACGATGAAACACAGAAATTGCATCGGAAAAAAATAGAAAAGGCACAATGCCGACTTAAGTACAACAAGACTGATTCTTCTTACTGACTATGTTTGGAACCATTCCTGTGACACTAGTTATAAATTCCGATGTTTCACTTCAGGTTTACTGTATCCCTGTGACCTTTTTATTGACGACGAAACACAGAAATTGCATCGGAATTAAATAGAAAGGCACAATGACGACTTAAGTACAAGAAGACTGACTCTTCCTACAGGCTATGCTTTGAACCATTCCTGTGACACGAGTTACGGATTCCGATGCTTCACTTCAGGTTTACTGTATCCCTCTGACCTTCTTTTTGACGATGAAACACAGAAATTGCATCGGAATTAAATACAAAAGGCACAATGCCGACTTAAGTACAAGAAGACTGACTCTTCTTACCGACTATGTTTTGAACCATTCCTGTGACGCTTGTTACAGATTCCGATGCTTTACTTCAGGTTTACTGTAACCCTTGGACCTTCTTATTGACGATGAAACACAGATATTGCATCGGAATTAAATAGAAAAGGCACAATGCCAACTTAAGTACAAGAAGACTGACTCTTACTACTGTCTATGTTTTGAACCATTCCTGTGTCACTAGTTACAGATCCCGATGCTTCACTTCAGGTTTACTGTATCCCTCTGACCTTCTTTTTGACGATGAAACACAGAAATTGCATCAGAATCAAATACAAGAGGCACAATGCCGACTTAAGTACGAGAAGACTGACTCATCCTACTGTCTATGTTTTGAACGATTCCTGTGACATTAGTTATTGATTCCGATGCTTCACTTCAGGTTTACTGTATCCATTGGACCTTCTAATTGGCGACGAAATGCAGAAATAGCTTCGGAATTAAATACAAAAGGCACAATGCCGACTTAAGTACAAGAAGACTGACTTAGCTTACTGACTGTTTTGAACCATTCCTGTGACACTTGTTATAGATTCCGTGGCTTCGTTTCAGGTTAACTGTATCCCTCTGACCTTCTTTTTCACGATGACACACAGAAATTGCATCGGAATTAAATACAAAAGGCACAATGCCGACTTAAGTACAAGAAGATTGACTCTTCCTACTGTCTATGTTTTGAACGATTCCTGTGACATTAATTATAGATTCCGATGCTTCACTTCAGGTTTACTGTATCCTATGGACCTTCTTATTGACGATGAAACACAGAAAATGCATCGGAATTAAATACAAAAAGCACAATGCCGACTTAAGTACAAGAAGACTGACTCTTCTTACTGTCTAAGTTTTGAACCAATCCTGTGACACTAGTTATAGATTTCGATGCTTCACTTCAGATTTACTGTATAACCTTGCACCTTCTTATTGACGATGAAACACAGATATTGCATCGGAATTAAGTACAAAGGGCACAATGCCGACTTAAGTACAAGAAGACTAACCCTTCTTAATGTCTATGTTTTGAACCATTCCTGTGACACTAGTTATAGATTCCGATGCTTCACTTCAGGTTTACTGTATCCCTCTGACCTTCTTATTGACCATGAAACACAGAAATAGCATCGGTATTAAATACAAAAGGCACAATGCCGACTTACGTACAAGAAGACTGACTCTTCGTACTGACTATGTTTTGAACCATTCCTGTGACACTAGTTATACATTACGATGACTCACTTCAGGTTTACTGTATCCCTCTGACATTCTTATTGACGATGAAACACAGATATTGCATCGGAATTGAATACATAAGGCACAATGCCGACTTAAGTACAAGAAGACTGACTCTTCTTACTGACTATGTTTTGAACCATTCCTGTGACACTAGTTATAAATTCCGATGTTTCACTTCAGGTTTACCGTATCCCTGTGACCTTTTTATTGACGACGAAACACAGAAATTGCATCGGAATTAATAGAAAAGGCAATATGCCGACTTAAGTACAAGAAGACTGACTCTTCTTACTGTCTATGTTTTGAACCATTCCTGTGACACTAGTTATAGATTCCGATGCTTCACTTCAGGTTTACTGTATCCCTGGGACCTTCTTATTGACGATGAAACAAAGAAATTGCATCGGAATTTTATAGAAAAGCCACAATGCGGACTTAAGTACAAGAAGACTGACTCTTATTTCTGTCTATGTTTTGAACCATTCCTGTGACGCTAGTTACAGATTCCGATGCTTCACTTCAGGGTTACTGTATCCCTCTGACATTCTTATTGACAATGAAACAGAGAAATTGCATCGGAATTAAATACAAAAGGCACAATGCCGACTTAAGTACAAAAAGACTGACTCTTCCTACTGTCTATGTTTTGAATCATTCCTGTGACACTAGTTACAGATTCCGATGCTTCACTTCAGGTTTACTGTATCCCTCTGACCTTCTTTTTGACGATGAAACACAGAAATTTCATCGGACTTAAATACAAAAGGCACAATGCCGACTTAAGTACAAGAAGACTGACACTTCCTACTGTCTATGTTTTGAACGATTCCTGTGACATTAGTTATAGATTCCGACGCTTCACTTCAGGTTTACTGTGTCCTTTGGACCTTCTTATTGGCGACGAAGTACAGAAATTGCATCGGAATTAAATACAAAAGGGACAATGCCGACTTATGTACAAGAAGACTGACTCTTCTTACTGACTGTTTAGAACCATTCCTGTGACACTAGTTATAGATTCCGATGCTTCACTTCATGTTTACTGTATCCTTTGGTCCTTCTTATTGGCGACGAAATACAGAAATTGCATTGGAATTAAATACAAAACTCACATTGCCGACTGAAGTACAAGAAGGCTGACTCTTCTTACAGTCTATGATTTGAATCATTCCTGTGACACTAGTTATAGATTCCGATGCTTCACTTCAGGTTTACTGTATCCCTTTGACCTTCTTATTGACGATGAAACACAGAAAATGCATCGGAATTAAATACAAAAGGCACGATGCCGATTTAAGTACAAGAAAATTGACTCTTCTTACTGACTGCTTTGAACCATTCCTGTGACACTAGCTATTGATTCCGATGCTTCACTTCAGCTTTACTGTTTCCCTCGGACCTTCTTATAGACGATGAAACACAGAAATTGCATCGGAATTAAATACAAAAGGCACAATGCCGACTTAAGTACAAGAAGACTGACTCTTCTTACTGTCTATGTTTTGACCTATTCCTGTGACACTAGTTATAGATTCCGATGCTTCACTTCAGGTTTACTGTATCACTTGCACCTTCTTATTTACGATGAAACACAGATATTGCTTCGGAATTAAATACAAAAGGCACAATGCCGACTTAATTACAAGAAGACTGACCCTTCTTACTGTCTATGTTTAGAACCATTCCTGTGACACTAGTTATAGATTCCGATGCATCACTTCTGGTTTACTGTATCCCTCTCACATTCTTATTGACGATGAAACACAGAAATTGCATCGGAATTAAATACAAAAGGCACAATGCCGACTTAAGTACAAGAAGACTGACTCTTAGTACTGACTATGATTTGAACCATTCTTGTGACACTAGTTATAGGTTACGATGATTCACTTCAGGTTTACTGTATCCCTTGGACCTTCTTATTGACGATGAAACACAGATATTGCATCGGAATTAAATAGAAAAGGCACAATGCCGACTTAAGTACAAGAAGACTGACTCTTCTTACTGACTTTGTTTAGATCCATTCCTGTGACACTAGTTATAGTTTCCGATGCCTCACCTCAGGTTTACTGTATCCCTCTGACCTTCTTATTGACGATGAAACACAGAAATTGCATCGGAATTACATAGAGAAGGCACAATGCCGACTTAAGTACAAGAAGACTGACTCTTCTCACTGTCTAAGTTTTGAACCATTCCAATGACACTAGTTATAGATTCCGATGCTTCACTTCAGGTTTGCTGTATCACTTGGACCTTCTTATTGACGATGAAACACAGAAATTGCATCGGAATTAAATACAAATGACACAATGCCGACATAAGTACAAGAAGACTGACTCTTCCTACTGTCTATGTTTTTGAACGATTCCTGTGACATTAGTTATAGATTCCGATGCTTCTCTTCAGGTTTACTGTATCCCTCGGACCTTCTCATTGACGATGAAACACAGAGATTGCATCGGAATTAAATAGAAAAGGCACAATGCCGACTTAAGTACAAGCAGACTGACTCTTCTTTCTGTCTATGTTTTGAACCATTCCTGTGCCGCTAGTTACAGAATCCGATGCTTCACTTCAGGGTTACTGTATCCCTCTGACATTCTTATTGACGATGAAACACTGAAATTGCATCGGAATTAAATAGAAAAGGTCCAATGTCGACTTAAGTACAATAAGACTGACTCATCCTACTGTCTATGTTTTGAACCATTCCTGTGACACTAGTTACAGATTCCGAAGCTTCACTTCAGGTTTACTGTATCCCTTGGACGTTCTTATTGATGATGAAACACAGAAATTGCATCGGAATTAAATAGAAAAGCGACAATGCCGACTTAAGTACAAGAAGACTGACTCTTCTTACTGACTATGTTTTGAACCATTCCTGTGACGCTAGTTACAGATTCCGATGCTTCACTTCAGGTTTACTGTATCCCTTGGACCTTCTTATAGACGATGAAACACAGATATTGCATCGGAATTAAATACAAAAGGCACAATGCCGACTTAAGTACAATAAGACTGACTCTCCCTACTGGCTATGTTATGAACCATTCCTCTGACACTAGTTACGGATTCCGATGCTTCACTTCAGGTGTACTGTATCCTTCTGACCTTCTTTTTGACGATGAAACACAGAAATTGCATCGGAATTAAATACAAAAGGCACAATGCTGACTTAAGTACAAGAAGACTGACTCTTCCTACTGTCTATGTTTTGAACGATTCCTGTGACATTAGTTATTGATTCCGATGCTTCACGTCAGGTTTACTGTATCCTTTGGACCTGCTAATTGGCGACGAAATGCAGAAATAGCTTCCGAATTAAATACAAAAGGCACAATGCCGACTTAAGTACAAAAAGATTGACTCTTCCTACTGTCTATGTTTTGAACGATTCCTGTGACATTAATTATAGATTCCGATGCTTCACTTCAGGTTTACTGTATCCCTCTGACCTTCTTATTGACCATGAAACACAGAAATAGCATCGGAATTAAATAGAAAAGGCACAATGCCGACTTAAGTACAAGAAGACTGACTCTTCGTACTGACTATGTTTTGAACCATTCCTGTGACACTAGTTATACATTACGATGACTCACTTCAGGTTTATTGTATCCCTCTGACCTTGACGATGAAACACAGATATTGCATCGGAATTGAATAGATAAGGCGCAATGCCGACTTAAGTACAAGAAGACTGACTCTTCTTACTGACTATGTTTTGAACGATTCCTGTGACATTAGTTATAGATTCCGACGCTTCACTTCAGGTTTACTGTGTCCTTTGGACCTTCTTATTGGCGACGTAGTACAGAAATTGCATCGGAATTAAATACAAAAGGGACAATGCCGATTTATGTACAAGAAGACTGACTCTTCTTACTGACTGTTTAGAACCATTCCTGTGACACTAGTTATAGATTCCGATGCTTTACTTCAGGTTTACTGTATCCCTTGGACCTTCTTATTGACGATGAAACACAGAAAATGCATCGGAATTAAATACAAAAGGCACGATGCCGACTTAAGTACAAGAAGATTGACTCTTCTTACTGACTGCTTTGAACCATTCCTGTGCCACTAGCTACTGATTCCGATGCTTCACTTCAGGTTTACTGTTTCCCTCGGACCTTCTTATAGACGATGAAACACAGGAATTGCATCGGAATTAAATACAAAAGGCACAATGCCGACTTAAGTACAAGAAGACTGGCTCTTCTTACTGTCTATGTTTTGACCTATTCCTGTGACACTAGTTATAGATTCTGATGCTTCACTTCAGGTTTACTGTATCACTTGCACCTTCTTATTTACGATGAAACACAGATATTGCATCGGAATTAAATACAAAAGGCACAATGCCGACTTAAGTACAAGAAGACTGACCCTTCTTACTGTCTATGTTTAGAACCATTCCTATGACACAAGTTATAGAATCCGATGCATCACTTCTGGTTTACTGTATCCCTCTCACATTCTTATTGACGATGAAACACAGAAATTGCATCGGAATTAAATACAAAAGGCACAATGCCGACTTAAGTACAAGAAGACTGACTCTTCTTACCGACTATGATTTGAACCATTCTTGTGACACTAGTTATAGGTTACGATAATTCACTTCAGGTTTACTGTATCCCTTGGACCTTTTTATTCACGATGAAATACAGATATTGCATCGGAATTAAATAGAAAAGGCACAATGCCGAATTAAGTACAAGAAGACTGACTCTTCTTACTGACTTTGTTTAGATCCATTCCTGTGACACTAGTTATAGTTTCCGATGCCTCACCTCAGGTTTACTGTATCCCTCTGACCTTCTTATTGACGATGAAACACAGAAATTGCATCGGAATTACATAGAAAAGGCACAATGCCGACTTAAGTACAAGAAGACTGACTCTTCTCACTGTCTAAGTTTTGAACCATTCCAATGACACTAGTTATAGATTCCGATGCTTCACTTCATGTTTGCTGTATCACTTGGACCTTCTTATAGACGATGAAACACAGATATTGCATCGGAATTAAATACAAAAGGCACAATAACGACTTAAGTACAATAAGACTGACTCTCCCTACTGGCTATGTTATGAACCATTCCTCTGACACTAGTTACGGATTCCGAAGCTTCACTTCAGGTGTACTGTATCCTTCTGACCTTCTTTTTGACGATGAAACACAGAAATTGCATCGGAATTAAATACAAAAGGCACAATGCTGACTTAAGTACATGAAGACTGACTCTTCCTACTGTCTATGTTTTGAACGATTCCTGTGACATTAGTTATTGATTCCGATGCTTCACTTCAGGTTTACTGTATCCTTTGGACCTTCTAATTGGCGACGAAATGCAGAAATAGCTTCCGTATTAAATACAAAAGGCACAATGCCGATTTAAGTACAAGAAGACTGACTCTTACTACTGTCTATGTTTTGAACCACTCCTGTGTCACTAGTTACAGATTCCGATGCTTTACTTTAGGTTTACTGTATCCCTCTGTCCTTCTTTTTGACGATGAAACACAGAAATTACATCGGAATTAAATACAAAAGGCACAATGCCGACTTGAGTACAAGAAGACTGACTCATCCTACTGTCTATGTTTTGAACGATTCCTGTGACATTAGTTATTGATTCCGATGCTTCACTTCAGGTTTACTGTTTCCTTTGGACCTTCTAATTGGCGACGAAATGCAGAAATAGCTTCGGAATTAAATACAAAAGGCACAATGCCGACATAAGTACAAGAAGACTGACTCTGCTTACTGACTGTTTTGAACCATTCCTGTGACACTTGTTATAGATTCCGTGGCTTCACTTCAGGTTTACTGTATCCCTTGCACCTTCTTATTTACGATGAAACACAGATATTGCATCGGAATTAAATACAAAATGCACAATGCCGACTTAAGTACAGGAAGACTGACCCTTCTTAATGTCTATGTTTAGAACGATTCCTGTGACGCTACTTATAGATTCCGATGCATCACTTCTGGTTTACTGTATCCCTCTGACATTCTTATTGACGATGAAACACAGAAATTGCATCGGAATTAAATACAAAAGGCACAATGCCGACTTAAGTACAAGAAGACTGACTCTTAGTACTGACTATGATTTGAACCATTCCTGTGACACTAGTTATGGGTTACGATGATTCACTTCAGGTTTACTGTATCCTTTGGACCTTCTTATTGACGATGAAACACAGATATTGCATCGGAATTAAATAGAAAAGGCACAATGCTGACTTAAGTACAAGAAGACTGACTCTTCTTACTGACTTTGTTTGGATCCATTCCTGTGACACTAGTTATAGATTCCGATGCCTCACCTCAGGTTTACTGTATCCGTCTGACCTTCTTCTTGACGATGAAACACAGAAATTGCATCGGAATTAAATAGAAAAGGCACAATGCCGACTTAAGTACAAGAAGACTGACTCTTCTTACTGTCTATGTTTGAACCATTCCTGTGACTCTAGTTATGGATTCCGATGTTTCACTTCAGGTTTACTGTATCCCTTGGACCTTCTTATTGACGATGAAACACAGAAATTGCATTGGAATTAAATAGAAAAGGCACAATGCCGACTTAAGTACAAGAAGACTGACACTTCTTTCTGTCTATGTTTTGAACCATTCCTGTGACGCTAGTTACAGATTCCGATGCTTCACTTCAGGGTTACTGTATCCCTCTGACATTTTTTTTGAGGATGAAACACAGAAATTGCACCGGAATTAAATAGAAAAGGAACAATGCCGACTTAAGTACAAGAAGACTGACTCTTCCTACTGTCTATG